>NC_142523.1:4388405-4423405 GCF_964205215.1 Stylophora pistillata
TATCGCGCGATAATTTCCATTTATCGCGCGATAATTTCCATTTATCGTGCGATAATTCCATTTATCGCCCGATAATCTCCTTTTATCGCGCGATAATCTTCATTTATCGCGCCATAATTATTCATTTATCGCGCAATAATTTCCATTTAACGCGCGATAATCTATCATTTATCGCGCGATAAAAAAAAATGTGTCAGGTCTGCTATGGGCCACCGTACTTCTGGGATAAGGACGATAAACTGTAGGTCTTGTCTCCAGTCGCATCAGTCTCTGTGATGGTAAGTTGAGGACATTAGAGAACTCTCATACTTCTTGCAAAGAGCAGGGGAGATAACTCCTAGAGGTGTGTTCTGGCCTTGTTATACAGGCACCCCATTCAAACCAGCTTGAATGCTAGACTAGGCCAGCCTGCCTGAATTACGCAAGTGAATTAAGAAATGGATACAGTCTTTGAATTTTAAGGTCAGCCAATAGACAGCACTGTTAATGGACCTGCCCCACCTCCATGGAGCATTCCTGCCCTGTTCCCTCAGTTGTTTAATGACTTTGCAGCCAATATTGAAGTTCCTCACACCACAACCATCGAGGTATGTACATTATTTTTTTGTTAGGTGACAGTGCCCTTTTTTGACCTTTTTACCCCGTAGAGTGACTAACATCTAATTTCTCCTTACACTGTCCCCCCCTGAATCACACATAAAGGTCAGGAGAATAAAGGAAATGAACACCAACCAAAAACGCTCTTGATTGTTCAACAAATCTCCTCGTCAACGCCTCAGGAAATGTACAGAGAACAGAATGGAGAATATGCATACTGATCTTAGGGTGCAAAAGCTGAGTATACAACTTACTGTATAGCTAGCCTCACCCTCCGCCCCTCTCCTCCAGAGATGAAGATGAATAGAATTGGGATGATTTGCGCTAAAAAGGAAGGGAAAAAAAGGCAAAATATTACACATTTGAAGCGGGCTTTGCATGAAAACACCAAACGAACTTGACCAATACCCAGCCATCTTGATCACATGCTTGGTCAGCAATGCGAAAAATAGGGAGCCTCTAGCGATGCTTGACTGCAGAACTTCAAGTTCCATCAGATGAAGTCCCATCCATCAGATGAACTTAACTCTTTAGGCTAACATGCCCCCAGGGTCAAATATGGGAGAGTTCCGTAACTGTCAGTTTATTCAGCATGGACAATTTGTTATTAAATGAGTTTCGTTTTATTCTGATCTCGTATTCATGTTGTTTCATTTCATTTTTCTTTCCAGCCGTGTCATGATTGCATGGCTGGGGGGTACAAGCGCTGTTACAAGTGTTGTGGATCTGGAAGGGTACGTTAATGTCAAAATCTTTCGTTTCATATTCATTTTAATGAAGAACGATGTTATTTGTTTGCTCACGGACATGAAGGAAACAAAAACCTCCGAGTACCGCTCAAAGAATCGAATTGTAGATCTTGGAAACGGAAATTCTTAGATTTCGCGTTCCAATGACCATCCGAAACCCAAAGATCAGGGAGACCTCGTGAAATCTGAAGATCTGGGACTCGATTTCTTTTAAAATCCGAAGATTTGGGACTCGATATCTTTTGAAATCCGAAGATCTGGAATTTGATTAGCCGTGAAATCCGAAGATAGGCGATTTGATTCGTCGTGAAATCCGAAGATATGAGATTCGTTTCTTCGTTAAATCCGAAGATAGTTGATTTATTGATTTATTTAGTTATGTTTTTCGTTTTTCAGGTGTAATGGTTCTGGTCTCGTGGAAGGAATGCAGAAGTATGAGCAGTCTATTAACTGCATAGGCAGAGGTTGGAAAACGTGAGTGTACAGCTGTCTTGGTTTTCATTGGTTTGGCGTGTTTCTTTGTTTGTTTGGTTTTCACAATACAGTCGAACCTGAACAAACTGCCACCTCTCTCAATGGCCGCCTTTCCACAACGGCCACTTTTTCGGTCCTGTCGGGCTGTTCATACATTCATTTAACCTCTCTACAATGGCCACTTCTTCACAACGGCCACTTTCTTCTGTCCTCAAGGTGGCCGTTGTGGAGAGGTTTAACTGTATCTACAACAAAATCAGTCAGACACAGCTCTTGTAGATTTTAAAGAGAGGTGGATAAATCTTTTTACGGTATCAACATTTCCATTCCTTCCAAAGAAAAAGAGCTTTTAAAAATCTTTTTCGATTGCAATTGTGAGGTTTGTAATGGCCACGGCCGAATAAAGTGTGGGACGTGTTCGGGACAAGCTCAGTTAAAAACTCTCATTTCGTTGACTGTAAAATGGTAAATTAGTGAAGCCATACACATTTATAAACTTCGCCATGTTCTATCAAGTGAGGTGTGTAAACTTTAAAGCCCATATTCCAAATCTACTTAGCGAGCGTTGAGATTTCCTGATAGATCACTTCACCCGGGAACAAGTCGCTGACTAGTTCTTATACCCTTTTCCCGAGTAATCTGTTCGTACGTGTGAGCAATCACCCGCGATTCGTCCAGAAGATCTGTTTTAATCAAATAGATGAGAACTGTAATAGCTTGCTTTCAGGCAGTACTTTGTGTTTTCAAGCGTGAGGCGAGAAAAAAACCCTTCCCCCTCCCCGTTGCATTGTCCTTTTCCCAGATCTTCCACCCGTCCAATATGGCGACCGAGTATTAATCTGCAAGTAGGCTGACAGTGTAGCTGACTCTTTGAGCTATTAAAATTATCCTAATAATCGTAATATTCATCGTCGTCATTATTATTGTTATTCTTCTCATTATTATTCTTATTGTTATTATCATCATTATTTCTATTTATTTCAAAGGGAGAACCATGCGTCTTAATCATGTCGTGGGGAGAACAAATCAGTTGCCCGCCGAACTCATCGTTAATTCCCAAGGAACTGACATATTTAAGCAAGAACTACCTAGGGTGAGTTTTCCCTTTTCTTATCAATAGACTAATCGTCTGACTCAAACAAAGTGCGCTATTCAATTGACTTTCCAAACCAAAAGCAAAGTAATCACAGCAACCAATCAAAGTAAAGGAAATATCACAAGCAGCCAATCAGAGCCTAAGATAAAAGCAACAAATTTGTCTAAACCGCGGGAAAACGCGAGTGAGTAGATTTGTAAATGCAACAGCAAAGTTAGCAAAAGGGAAATGAGAGAAAGAGCTTTGGGGAGATTGAAGAACGAGAAAACTACCTGAATCGTGAGCCAATGAGAAATCAAAGTAAAAACAGGCAAACCGCCTAAAGCGCGGGAAAACGCAGGCGACCAAGTCGTGATTGGTTTAGTTTTGCATCCGATTGGTTGAGTAGTGCGAGTTTTTTTTTTTTTTGTACAAATCACAGAGAAGAGTAAAGCAAAATTAATGCAATCCTGGATTAGTTATGACACATTTGAAAACTGTCTTTTTCTCTTTCACCTTCTCGTTCTCACTAAACTACAACCATGTTCTTTATGATTCTCATTAAGGTGTGGCCCATACACCTTTGCCATAATGGCAGCGGCCGAGTGAAGACTAAAACTAGTGCATGGGGACGAGGCCACCCGGGCATGGATTTGTGCACTTGTGAGCGCTTGTCAAAAAGTTTCTGGCACAATTTATTAATCGATCCAAAAAGCTTTATTTCTCAAAGAATCGACTACTAATATAGCCAAGGCTCAAGTTAATATGTACAATGCCATGCCACTGCTGTGTTCCTTCATGGACTACAAGGGGATATCGCGACGTAAACGGTTAATAAATATCCTACTTCAAGTTTCCCAAAGAAAAACTCGCGAGAAAGCAATGGCTTCATGCAATCCGTCGAGAGGAAGGAAAAAGCTTCAAAGTCTTTGACTCAACCATGGTCTGCTCGCACCATTTTAAAATGGAAGACTCGAAGAAAAGTATTGCGGGCAAAATATGCCTTCAAACCAATGCTGTACCTTCGGTATTTCAGTGGCGTACTTCGCTGCGCAAAAAAAGCCTCCACCTCAAAGATTCACTAGTAAAACAACTACTCATCAATCACTCAAGGATTTATTCATGGTGTGCACACTCGGAAAGCAGCGTAAATGATAAATCGAATGAACAGCTAGAGAGTCAGATTACAACTGTAGAACCTAATGAAAAGAATGTCGAAAATTAGGCAAAGACAAAAGATGTCGAAACTCAGACCGATTTGGTCGAGTCGAAGAATGCATGCATTCAGAGTGATCAGAGTGTTGTCGCGCTTGTGGAACAGTATGAAATGAGAATAGAAGAGCTCTAAAGAGAAATAGAAAGCATTTCAAAGAAGAATGAATGTTTAAAAAGTAGCCTTTTTCTATTGAAAGATTTCGCGCCGACAATTCTGCTGTGTCCTGTTACACTTCGTTTCCTAACAATGCTATTTTAATGGAAATCTACAATTATCTAGACCCCAGAGCGTGTTATATGATTGTTTTATTCCGCTCTGGTAAACAGAGGCATCTTCTGAAGTGAGTAGTTCCACATACTAGATTCAGAGAATTTGACGGGAACATGTCGTTTAGCGGCGGAGCGTGAACTTGTGTTGTTTGCCGAGCGCAGTTGTTTTCGTTTAGAATAAAGATTATTGGGATCAGGATCAATGATGTTTTTAACCTTTCCGCTCTCGATGTATTAAAGTATAAGAAATTAGGTCAATTTAAGTGTAAGTATTCACAATTGACAATTTTCTCAAGCAATCAAAACACCTCGAAGTACGCATCTTGTGCTCGAAACTAGCCTTGTCACAAGCTTGCTTTTGTCTTTAAACCTTTCGCTGGGTCACCTCTGCCCTTCAACCATAGTCTCAAGTCCTCAGTCTTGAATTGTGAGAGATTTCTATCTCCTAAGGAAGCTCCAAGAATGTCATTTTCGATTAAAAAGCTCGAGGAATTGTGAGAGTTTGTATAGTCGCGTTGCTATGTGTTGCCCGGGTGGCCTCGCTTTAGTGAAATTATTCATAACCAGTCTCAGACCTCCATCAGATTTTCCGCCATTATGGCCAAGGTGTATTACGACCTTTATTGATCAGCAAGTGAACATGGGCTCGGAGAGGCTGGTAGACGAACACAGCACCAAGTGGCCTGCCAAGAGCATTCTTAAGCAGGTAGACAGGTCTTTTATCAAATAATTTCTAAACCAGGTCGCATCAATAACTCAAATCCGCCATCTTTGGGTAAACAAGTAGTAACACATCTCAGCAAAATAAATCGCAGATACATGTGGAATACGCTTACAACAGTAATAACAGTAGTAAATTATTTAATCAAAAAGTTCTTGCTGCCGTCCACTCTGCGTAGTTTGTACAGCTCTTTCTTCCTAACGTCGCAGCATACGTGCCGCGATGTGACGTCACGCTTGAAATGGGTCTATAACCTATGAATGTTTTTGTCTTCAGCGTCAACAGCTGCGAGCATTACCCTTGTCTGAAGTTTCCTACCAATGGAAGGAGCAATCAAGTCGCTTCTGGGTCTACGGTCATGATCACAAAGTGTATGCTCCACACTACCCCCAGAGAAGTGCTGCTGCGGCTGCAGTATTTTGTAGAACTGCTCTCCGCATAAACAATCAGTAACCGCGAATTACGTGATGCTTTCGCGTATCAAACTTTGCCTATTGTTTTGGTTAGGATTTTTTAAGACAATGAAGCTTTTGTTGTCTGTCTTTTGGGATTTTTCTGTTCGGTGACGCGAACTTAGACTCGGGTTAACTTCGCTCTAGTCCGCAAATTTTTAATGATGACATTTTGGTTCCCCACGGGAGCCTACTAGGGAAAACAAAGACAGATTAGCAGGGGGTGAATTAGTAATGTCAGTACCTCGACATGACCATAGTTAGTAGAGCGTCCTGGCCCTGTCCGAAAAGCGACATCACTCAAACGTAAGAAGGTGTGAAATCACACTTTCTTTGTTCCTGAGGCTTGACAACAACAGCGTTATTTCTTTTTCAATCCTTGCGTCAGTAGTTGAAAAAAGACACGCACGCAGTTTTCTTTCTCTTCTTTTCATGAATAGGTAATTTCCAGGATCAGTTTTTTTGCCTGCCCTCTTTCAAAGTGTAAAATGCAATAGTTAATAACACTCTCATTTTAAAGACACCCTTTAGCATTGCAAAGTGTAAGGCTAAGAGCTAATTCTTTGTGATTTAGTGGTTTTCCTAATTTGTAGGTAGAAGTATTTTTTTGAACTTGATGAGCACATCGTTTCTTCACATTGTCGTCTGTCGCTTTGCGCGCGTTTATTTTACATTCCTTGCGTCTGTGGTGGAAAAAAGAACGCACGCAGTTTTCTTTCCTTTCTTTTCTTAAAGAGGTAATTTCCAGGACGACCAGGTTTTTTTTGCCTGCTCTCTGTTTATTCTAAAACGGCTTCGCGTGGGCAAAACAAAAACAACTTTAAAACAAAACAAGTTTAACGCGAATGGAAAAAAATGATCGCTCTCAGCTTTCCGAGAACGCTTACTCGCAATAACATGACTGGAATAAATCACTTTTACCCATAAAATACCTCGCAAACTTTTATATTTATTTATTTACTGTGTACTGGAGTGGAGCATTACACGTTAGGACTCTATCGCAAGCGACAAGCTTACACCATGATTACAACTCGAATCGCGTAGTGTGAATCAACCTTCGTGAATCATATCGCGTCCTTCCGACAGGCGCGTCATGTCATAGTTAGTAGAGGAGACTGGTTATGAAAGTCGGCAATCTTCAAAGCGCGAAACAATAGGGCCGCTTCTGATGTTGAACGTACCTGTCACGTGATCGCGACGGTGCACAACTTTCAAAGATGGCGGATGCAGGAGACGACTTATTCTTGTTCGGCGATGATTTTGAGGCAATTTTAGACCTTCTTGACGAAGATGAAGCACTACAGGAACAATTTTCAACTGTTGCTAGTGAAGTAAGTGCCAATTATATAAACATTCACCCGTACTTAGTCTGTTTCCAAAAGAATTACGGAGTTGTACGCGACTGTGCTGTCACGCCAACCAAAAAACAGTAAATAAAACATTGATCCGACGGTTTCAATGATTCTTTTCCCTCTATACTCTAACAATTTCATAAAAAATGCGTTCAATTTCTTTAGCAGAAGTGCTCTGGATGCTTTAGGTGCTGAATTTGCCCGATTATACTTTGTTTTGAGAAGACTTCACGGGGTATGCAACGACAACAACAAACTCGATATGGGCAAATGTGTCTTTAGGAAAAGACCAGTGACAGTAGATCGTTGAAAGTCGAGGCCTGAAGACTACAATATTATTGAATTATGATTTGATACTTTTTCGTTTTCAGGTCGAATCAACAGAGATCGTGTGCAGCGACTGTGGAAAAAAATACAAATCAAGAGGAGGCTACCAAAGGCACAGAGCTACAAAGCACAATGCAGATCAAAACGCACATCATTTAACTTGGGAGGTTTGCTAAGCACTCAAGAAGCTAGAGTCGCTCTCGGCTATCGCCTCGAGCGACTCTTACGCTTCTTTCGTGCTTAGCAACCTCCCGCGTGCATCCATAACTCAATAGTGTACGCTGTGGTGTTTACCATTTGTTAATTAATGATCTGGTGGAACTGAATTTTGTATTCCTGTTATCGTATTAGACTTGATTTCAAACAAAAGTTTTAAGACCTGTGTAATCATTGATCTAAAAGAGCTTATTGACCAGGCTGACTGACAGATCACACTTGTGTAACCCTTAGACTCCCAGAAGTGATTAACTTGTAACTTCTCCCTATGATATCCAGACATGATCCAGCAAACAGGTAATGAGAATACTCAAAGTTATCAGGTAGAAGTTATTATCTTGATCTAACACCAAATTCTCGTAACAAATTTACAAAGAAATGTGTAACAGCCAGAGGGGAGAATTGACAATCAGATCTTGGGAGTTGAAAGGTTAATGTGCAACCTCTGAAATTTGTGATGTGATTGGTTGTTTTGTAGCTCCACTGACCATTCAGAAGATTGTTACTGAGAATATACATCACTTGTCCAGAGTAGTTTCATGTTTAAAAGTTGCATAAAATCAATTTAAATCTTGTAAGGTATAATGATGAGTATATTCAAATATCTGAATGCGATGGTTTCTTAAGTCAGACACAACTATTCGACCATCCCTAAGTACTGCAACAGAGACGGGATTATTAAATTTTCCTTTAATGTCTCCCTTTGATCCAAATTTTGTTATGAACTTTCCACTAAGATCAAATACCTGAACTCTGTGATTACCTGCTTCACAGACCATCAGGTGTCCTGCCTTGTTAACTGACAAACAACGAGGGTAAATGAACTCCCCATCCCCCTCCCCCTTCTTTCCAAATCTGTACAAAAAATTCCCATTTCTATCAAACACTTTGATACAATGTTCATCTCTGTCTGACACTATAAGATATTTTCCAGACTGTATATAGTGAGAAGGGCAGGTAAGAGAACCCTCACCACCGAATTTATTTAAATAATTGCCATTAAGAGGAAATATCTTGATTAATTTGTTGTCTGAATCAGGAACAATTATATTTACGTTGTTCTCTGTAGATAAGCCGTGAGCAAAAAACAGCTGGTGATCAAGATTTCTTTTACCACCAAACTGGCTCAGGTACTCACCCTGCTCACTGAACAATTGAACACGGTGGTTAAGCCAGTCCGCCGCTATAATGTTATTGTTTTTATCAAAAGCTATCCCAGTAGGATAGTTGAGCTCACCCTGTTTATTACCTTTGCTACCGAAAGATGTTAAGTAAGTTCCATCACTACTAAATACCTGAACCCTGTAGTTATCCACCTCAGTCACTGCAATTTCATTACGTTCATTCACTGCCACTCCCCAAGGTTTACTTAACATTCCAGGAGACGAGCCTTGTTGTCCAAAAGATAACACGGGTGTGAATTGTCTGGGTGAAACTTGAACTGAGAAAGTACTGCCACGAGCTTCTCTTTCGTCCACTTTGACTACGGCCCGGCATCTTCCAGTTTCTTTGGCAAAGTAGCTGACTTTGTAGCTTCAATCGTAGTTATCTTTCACTTGCACCTCTGTCGCGCCGTCAAGGCCTTGCTGATTTTTTATTTCCAAAGTTACTCGGTCAAGCTTTTCGTAATACTGCTGTCCTTCGGCATTTTTTGTTGTTAAAACAAAGTCGGCTTCAATTCCAACAATCGCTTCAGTGAGTCCTTTTCCTTTCGCCGTTGAGTGATCCGCTTTGGTCTCGTTGGGTCGAAAGGTAAAGACACGGCCAATCCCTTCTTGAATTGTTTTTGCCTTTAAGGCCTCGTTTTCGTCGAAGATAAATTGACGCAGATCTTCAAGGTCACAGTCTAGTTCTTCACGCTGTTCATCGCTTTTTTTCGGAATGATTGTCTTCATTGCCTCATCTATCTTTGCAAGCTCTGCATTTGTGCTTCGTTTTAAAAGCGATTCAGCTTTTTTGACTGCTGTTTCGATTATTCTGACTCTCTGTTCCATTTCGATCCTTTGTATTCGCAAACGTTCCAGGAATTGTTGCGTCTCATGATCTGCTTTATTAAAGATTTCCTGTTTCTTGGCTTCAATAACAGCGATCAAGCTTTCTGCAAACTGTTGTGCGCTTCTTTTTAATTTGGCAACGTTTGCTTCGATGTTATCACAGCTTTCGTCAAGTTTCGAGAGATTGTCTCTCATCCTTTGCGCTGTTGCCTTTTTGGACTCAATCGTGGACATAACTTGCGATTTCTTTTTATTTGCCGCTTCTTCCAACAGTACCTTAACATGTTTATCGTGTGCAGTTACAACGCATGAAGAGCAAATGGTCTCTTCACATTTGACATAGAAGAACTCCAGCTCTTTCTTTTCGTGGCCTTGTCGCGAACAAAATGCTGGTGGCTTTAAGGCATCCTCGATGTCTTGATCCTCAAAGTCTTTCAGCGCAAGAACTCGGTGTTCTTTATTTTCTCGGAGTAAGTTATGCACAGTGATACACTGTTCACACCAGAATGTACAGCACTGAAAACAGTAGAAACTTTGCGCTCTTTTTTTCTCGCAGTTTCTGCATTTGACTCCTGTTGAACTGCACTACTTTATGTTCAACACATCTAGTAAGCTGCTGATGCGAAAGTTGGTAGGCAGATCTTTAAGGTTTCCTCCAGGGACTTGACTTTCCTTGCGACACTCAGGACACGTTATGACATCACGGCGGCCACTGCTTCTTTGAATTCCTGGTAAACAATAAAGACAGAAGCTGTGCAAACATGGCAGCTGTTTTGGTTCAGTAAATGTGGTCATACACACAGAACAGGAAACTTCTTCATGAAGATTGTCAAGCAAGGTTTTAATATCCATTATTAGCGGCTTGAAAGGAGAGCTTTTGCTGCACGTACCAAACACGCCTTAAACAGTGTCGTCTTGCGACTAGCCTGCGAAGCAAGCCCTAGGGGAAAGGAGTTGGATTGGGGGTGCGGAATGTGCGGAGGGGAAAGGGAGGGCTTGCCACAGACCCCATCTAACTAACGAAACGCCCCTTATTTATATATTCATATCGCCTTGCATGTGTCAATCAGCGCCTCTTAAAATTAACCAATCAGAAAGCGCCATAAGCGAGAGCTCAGTGAACCATGGAAACTGTCAAAACAAGAACTAAAACTTGCTCCACGTGAGCGAGAAATGTCAGACGACAAGAAGAATCTGGTATCAAAATTTAAGAGATGGATAAAGCCAAAAAAAAATCCAGAAGGCGTAGTTTGCCGGTTTCGTGGAGTAGATTTAAGAATTAAATTTGGAAGTGGCTTCAAGAGTTTTGTAAACATTTTTAATCAGATACGATGAATATATGAAGTTCATATATTTTGAACTGCGGTTATTGATACGTACGGATGCACGATCCTCGCAGTAGAGAGCGCTATTTATGCAATAGCAAAAACCAAACCTGAAAAAAATCAGGCCTGTACGGGATTCGAACCACTGACCTCTGCGATACTAGTGCAGCGCTCTACCAATTGAACTGACAAGCCAACTGGGAGCAGGCCGTTAAGTTGATTCGTAATAAACCCGTGATGATAAATCAGATACGATGAATACACGAAGTTCATATATTTTGAACTGCGGTTATAGATACGTATGATGCACGATCCTCGCAGTTGGCTTGTTAGCTCAATTGGTAGAGCGCTGCACTAGTATCGCAGAGGTCAGTGGTTCGAATCCCGTACAGGCCTGATTTTTTTCAGGTCTGATTTTCGCTATTGCATAAATAGCGCTCTCTACTGCGAGGATCGTGCATGATACGTATTTTTAATCGGAGTCAAAGGGAAGTGTATCCTCGCCGATCGCCTTCGGACGGTCGGTTTTCACTTCGAAAATAAGTCGCACATATCTCAAATTATATGCCTTCCTTGTGCCAGAAAAGCTAACAGTTTTTACCAGTTTTATAAACTGTTGAATAAGGTCGCTTGCCAATGTCCGGATTCCCGCGATGTTTCGTCGAAATGAAAGTTCTCAACACCGACAGGAAAAAGTCCAGGAAGAAAGAGCTTGCGTGTCCGCTCCCCGGCACATGCAAAACCTACATCTAGCAGGGAAGCGTTGTTTGACTCGCCGACGAAAGGACAACCCTCAAATTCAGCGATGGATACAAATTTAAACATTGATGATTTGGATCCAACGTCCATCGGCTTTGCAACATTGTGGTTAAGGACAAGTTTGAGAATGAAGAAGCCATTCTTATCAAGGCCCTGAGCTTCAACAAGTGGATGGCTGCCACAAATATTCTACTTCGACATCGATTCTTGAGGGCAGAACTTCTCGAAATCACCGTCGTCCGCCATTTTCTAGCCTGCGAACAGGCTCCCGGCTTGGAGGAGCACAACGGCGCGAAGCAGGGGAAGGGGAGCCTGCACGCGTCTTGCTAAATCGCGTTTACCTCCCACAAGAACCCCGCAGAGAACTTATCTTGTTAACTGTCAAATGTCAACCAGTCAGCGCGCGCCGGAAGTCAAAATCCAAAACAGAAAACAAACAAACGAACAGGCTCCCGGCGAGCAAGCGCCATGTCTTACGGAGACATTTTTAACAGCAACTGTCTAATAATGACACTTTGAGTTTTTTCATCTGCAGTCGCGGTGATTGCAAGTATTGGCGTCCCTTAAAAAGAAACAAATAAATTAAACGTAATCAAAGTAAAGAATGACTACAGCGCCTTGGTCAGGAAATCAAGTAATGCAATCGAAAGACTCCAAAAATAACAGGCACGGCAACACAGACTTAAGCTTATCGGTGAATGGCTATAGAACTTGATTTTCCTTGTTTACAAAAGGATCTGATCTGCGACAATTTCCCAAACGCCTCACGGAAAGCAACATTTGCACCGAGTTTTTCCTCAGACCTGTGAACAATCATTGAACAAGTGAGTAACAATTTAGTTAGAAGTAAACCCAACAGGATTCGTTAGAAACATAATACCTTTTTCCAGTCCCCATCTCAACAGTATGGGACTCATCCACCACAACTGCGGCCAATTTTCTGTCAAGAGAAGAGCAGTTATCTTTCAAAATGTCGAGGAATCGTTTCTCCATAACTGTCTCAGCCAAACCGAAATTTTGCGGCACTCAGCCAAAATTTTGCGGCACGCAACTCGTCTTCCGAGATATCCTCTGTGGAAGCCGCCGAGATACCAATACTTCCGGCCTCAGCAATTTGGTCTTCAGTGATGCTTTTCAAAGGACAAATAACCAACACAGTTTGCCGCTCTTCCCCTTCAATCGACACAGCAACAGCAAAGAGTTGGAAAATAAGACTTTTGCCGTATCCTGTCGGAAGAACCGCGAGCACATCATCTTTCTCTAGTAAATAGTCCACAGCATTACGCTGTTCGGGCTTCAACTGCAGCGTAAACTTCAAATTATTTGATAAATGGTCACAAGCCTCGCGAAGAACAGTATCCCTCCTTTCCGCCATTTTAATTTTTTTGTCTCTACCGGAACTGAAAACTAAGACTGCGTCATGAAAAATTAAAATCAACCAATCAGCGCTTTGCGTCCAAATTTTGGACGCAGACATTCAATATTCTGAGAATTGCGTGCAGGCTCCCCTTCCTGTGTCCCCACGAACGGGGAGCCTGTTCGCAGGCTAGCCATTTTCTTAAAGGTAGTTGCCAGGAAGACTGTTTAGTTCGAGGGTTGATTTACAACGTGTTGCTCTCAGCCAATGGGAATTTTTCGTCCATACGAGATCGGAAATTTCGTTGGTTAGTGGGGGTCTGTGGCAAGCCCTCCCTCTCCCCTCCGCACATTCCGCTCGCCCCAATCCCCCTCCTCTCCCCCAGGGCTTGCTTCGCAGGCTATCTTGCGACTGAAATGCAATACATATTATTGACCAATTACATGTGATGCGTAAAAGGGTAATTGACAAGCGAGATTTCTGAGAATCGTGAAAGGTTACCCGACTTGACCTCGCACATTTTAATGCTCACTGTGTAGCTGTCGGTGTACAAACGTGTTTTTAATCAGATGGTGGACCGGTTTTGTGAAGATTGGCTGACCTTCAGTGGGTCTTCAGAATGGCTGCGACAGATCGCAAAGTTTAATTGAAGGGAGATTTTAAGGAAAAGTTGACGCTATTGTAGAGTTGACGTAATATTTCTGGAATAAATGAGCGATTTTTTATGGGAAGTCAAAAGTGGTCGTAGCCGGCTGTTTTGTCGGGGGAGCTCGTTTTGAAATGAATGTGATGACTGAAAAGGGAGATATCTAAGAATCGTGTAAGTTTACCGTGACCTTCCTCATTTTGATGCTCAATGTGTAGCTGTAGACATATGTTTTCAATCAGATTGCGGACATGTTTTGGGAAGAGTGGCTTTATTCTGGCCTCGACGAAGCTTAAAGATATTTGGGAAGAGCGTAGGTGATTTTAAAAAACAACAGACTCTTTATGACATTTATTTTGTCAGGTTGACATTATCAGTAGCTTATGCAGCTTAACTTTAACAGTTTTTTGTACATAAGTGAAGGTGGTTTCTACTCTCTTAAACCACACACGGAAGAGTTAAGCGTGTGAACTAGTTGTCCTTGAGCCGAGCAGAAGTCACACGCAAGCGCGTCCTTTCCCCACCCCGCTCAGAGTTTTTTTGCTTTACTAGCTCTTGCCTTATGCTCCCGCCTGCTAATGTATCTCATGTAGTGTTTTATATCACTCTATTACCCGAGTTTTATAATTCCACACAGCGCAAGTCAGGTGTTTTATTCATAAACACTAAATTTATCACTCGACGCTATTTACAGGAGCACTAATTCGAGCTTAATATAGCTTGCGAGGGGACTTGTTGTATAAGAAACATGCGTAAAATAATAGATTGTAAACTTTCACCCGGAATAATTGTGAAGGGAAACCGGAATCCTTTGTCTCCTAACTTTTTCTGTTCTTTCTACTCCGGAAATTATCTTTCTCCCGTTCCTCCACTTTGCAGTTTCGCTCTTCCAGCCAATTTAATTGTAACAATATTCTTTTCTCGTGAGATAATAAGTCAGAGGCTGGACTCTTTCGTCACAGACGAAGGGAACGTGGTGGTCCTTATTGTGGGATGAAATCATTATCTATCTTTGGCGGTTTTTTAATTTTTGTTGACCAATCCCTTCACGCATGTTTGTGATTTCGTACATCAGAATAAGAGGAAAACGGAACTGTGACCTTAGGCAGCATAAAAATTACTGCTCATAGATGTCATCTGATTTCTTTTCTATTTTGTCACATGTTTTGTGTAAAGTTGAATTTGCTTTTAGAAAAGAGAGCAAAACACTCGCAGACTAACACTGAAAACGACGATCGCGGCATAATTAGCAACTACGTGACGCCAAATATCTGTTAAACAACTTCAGTTAGTAATCTTTTGATTGAAATGCTACTAATATTGACTAATTACATAAGATACCTAAATACATATTTGACATGCAATGCATCTGAGAATTACTTAAGTTTAGCTTGACCTCAGAAATTCAAAGCTCATTATGCTGTCACTTGAGACAGACATGTTTTATCAATAAGAAAATTGATTGTGTGTTAGAAGAGAGGCTTACCCTTATCATAGCTGTGAACGATCCAAGTTTTCACAAAGGTCTTTGAGAAGAGCGTGACTTCTACAAAAACGCTCTGAGGTCAAATCCGTGATTTCTGGCGTAACATTGTGTGCCGAATGGACTATGTGACTCAATCAAGCTTTCATTTTCGTGTAGCAACGACGTTGGACAGAATGAAAAGAGTTTTTCCATTCTCGCCCTTCCCTTATGATCATGAAAACGTTTCATCGATGGCTAGTTTGTTTCTCAGATGTTGTCATGTAGTTTTCATTACAATTGGTAATGGGACTTCGTGTCGTACAATTCCGCTTTTAGTCATAATCCTAACTAGCACGTCGAACTCCCCCATCGCAGTTGTTCGTTTTTTGTTCATCAATTGTCTTTTTAACAGCACTAAGCAGATACGTTTTGAACGAGAACGGCGACTAAAAGAAGAATAAAACTTTTTTATGGCGCACTTGTACATCTACCAATTTTCAGAAATTTCCTCGTATGAATATCAAATCTTAAAACAAACTAATAAGGGAAACACTGCACTACATACGTCACAAAAGGAAGATTCCGACCGCGACCGCATTCCATTCACTCTCACGTTTCACCCTCACAAGCACTCAGTTAAATCCATCATTCTTAAAAACTTTAAATTACTTCAAAACGATCCAGAGACAAGAACTATCTTTTCGCAGCCTCCGCTCATTTCATTCAAACGCGACAAAAACATAGGCAATTTTTTTGTCCGAAGTTCTTTTTAGACTAATGACCAACCAGGCACTTTTAAACGCGCTCGTGCACGATGCAAAACGTGTCCTTTCATTCACAACACTGAGAAAATATCAGGACCCAAACGATCCATAAAGATCACCGATCACTTCACGTGCACTTCCGCCAATGTAATCTATTGCATAGCTTGCACTTATTGCAAAAAGATTTACATCGGCGAAACAGGCAGAAGACTAAGTGACCGATTCCGAGAACACCATCGCGACTTGCAGAGGAATGACAAGGACACATCGAAACCAGTCGCTAGACATTTTAGTTTACCTAATCATTCTAAGCAACATATGGCAATCTGCGGTCTTTCCTTACACTTAGGTAACACGCAAAGCCGTAAAACTCTTGAACAAAAGCTCATCTTTCAAACCGGCAGTTTAAATCCCACAGGTATCAACGAACGCTTTTCATTCCACTAATTTATTCGTGTTTTACTCGTTGCCATGTTCCCACCAATCGCGTAGCTCCATTTTCTGCCTTTAAAAGCACACACAACCCACAATTCCTCTATTCGCTCCGACGAAGGGCTAACGCTCGAAACGTCAGCTTTTATAATCGTAACGGTGGCCAATTTACCATTTGAACTTTGTTGATATATTGAAATTATTTAGTTACCCCCACCGACGCAGCCCAAACAGTTTCTTTTGAAACTATCAGCCTTTAATAAGGGAAACAGTTTGGCAGGAAACGTCGAGGAAAAGAACCTTTTACAGCCGTCCGTTTTCATCTCAGCCTATGGGATGGTGGCAAGGAATTTGAAAGAGGAACTCGCGCCATTTTTCTCCTTCGAATTAGCTAGGGAATCAGTTTGCTAATGTTTTATACTTTGGCCAAGATTGAAATTTTTACGTATGATGCACGATCCTCGCAGTAGATAGCGCTATTTAAACAATAGCGAAAATCAGACCTGAAAAAAATCAGGCCTGTACGGGACTCGAACCACTGACCTCTGCGATACTGGTGCAGCGCTCTACCAATTGAGCTAACAGGCCAACTGGGAGCAGGCCGTTAAGTTCATTCGTTAATTTATTCGTAATAAATATATGAACTTCATATATTTTCATTGTATTTGATTTATCCCTTTCACGGGTTTATACGTATCTGATACCCCAGTTCAAAATATATGAACTTCATATATTTTCATTGTATTTGATTGAAATTTTTGTATCTATATGTAATTTTAGCCAATAATTATCAATCACTTAGTAAGTTCAAGAGTTTACCTATACACCTACATTGCCTATTTTCAATTTTCAACTGTTGATTTACCAAGCTAAGATTTAATTGCGTAAAAACTGTCTGGCAACATAGATCTGAGTGAAAATACCATCGTTGGTTTGTTGAAGTGTACAATTAATTTCGCTGTCTAGGTTTACAAGTTATCAAATATCAGAAATAACAAATTTCTTATCAATTTTCGCTGCGACGGAATGACCGGCAGCAGGGTGCGGTCTCAAATAGACTGAATGCCTGGCAGTTGGAAATTGTCGCGTAATTTTAATTAAAAAGTTCTTTTAAACTTTTTAAGAACATCAGATGTTTGTGTAGTAACTTGAAAAAATTCCAAAAATTTGTTTGTTTTTTTTTTTTAGTGGACAAATTCTGCGAGTTTGTACTCCCCATAGTATTGCTCGGTTGTAGACGCTTAGCAGCCTACGCCTCTGATCAGAGTGCTGGGCACGGTCTCCAATAGAATAAATGCCCGGCAGTATGAAATATTCGGCGAAATGTCATTGAGAGGTTCTGAGGCGTTGTATTTCATATATGGCACTTTTACCCTTTTATTTCTTTGTGTAAGCCAGCGAATCAACATGGAACTAGTCAACATGTCCCCCTTACGCTAACGGTGTTTTGGTTCACTTGATGTAAAGACATCCGACAGAAGCAGTGTAGTTTATGCTACGTACAATACTCCCAAAGGCCCTGTTACACTAAATAAAAGTACAACTTCACTAAGGTAGAACGGGATAAGGATCTTAAATCTATACTCCGTGAAAAAGGTCTTCTGTACTATTCTCGGAATTCGGGGGGACATTTTAAGACCGTGCCCGGCAGTCTGCTAAAGTGTTTTTGTGGTTCGGAAAAATTTGTCCACTAAAAACCAAAATAATTTTAGAACCACTTGGAATACCTAAACAAACATCGTATTTTCTCACTGAATAGGTTTATTTGAGGTTTTCTGTATTGTTTACCTCCATATTTAGTAAGCTTGACGCTGTCCTAACGTAGGCCACCCTTCACGCCACAGTGATCTCGAAGAAAACATATTGCGAAACCAACTTGACCACCCAAGCCGCGTTATCTAACATGTTTATGTGTTTCAGTACGGTACGTTCAAGCGAGCTTGACCACTACAAAACCAACGCAATTCTTAGAATCGCTTGGAAATAACTATGGTTGCAACAATCTCTTTATCTCGGATGAAACATTATTTGAAGATAAATCTCTCAGTATGATCAATGACGAAGTAGAGCTGAATTTTGTGATTAACATGTTACTTCTCCCTATGATATCCATACATTATCCAGCAAACAGGTAATGAGAGTACTCAAACTTATCAGGTAACAGCTATTATCTTGATGTGTAACAGCCAGAGGCGAGAATTGACCAATCAGATCTTAGGAGTTGAAAGGTTAACGTGCAATCTTTGAAATTTGTGATGTGATCGGTTGCAATTGTTTTGTAGTTCCACTGACCATTCAGAAGATTCTTACCGAGAATATTCATCACTTCTCCAGAATAGTTTCATGTTTAAAAGTTGCATAAATCTTGTAAGGTATTATGACGAGTCTATTCAAATATCTGAATGCGATGGTTACAAAAGTCAGACACAACTATTCGACCATCGCTGAGCACTGCAGTAGAGACAGGAAGACTAAATTGTCCTTTATTGTCTCCTTTTGATCCAAATTTTGTTATAAACTTTCCAGTAAGATCAAATACCTGAATTCTGTGATTATCTTCATCACAGACCATCAGGTATCCTGCCTTGTTAACTGAGAAACAACTAGGTTCATTGAACTCCCCATCCCCCTCCCCTTACTTTCCAAATTTGTACAAAAAACTACCATTTCTATCAAACACTTTGATACAATGTTCACGAAAGTCTGACACTATCAGATATTTTTCACACTGTATACAATGAACGGGAAAGCTTAAAGAACCCTCACCCCCGAATTTACTTAAATAATGGCCTTTAGGAGAAAAGACCTTGATTAATTTGTTGATTGAATCAGCAATAATTATATTTCCGTCATTTTATATAGATAACCCGTGAGGATTCAACAGCTGGTGATCAAGATTTCCATAACCACCAAACTGGCTCAGGTACTCACCCTGCTCACTGAACAATTGGGCACGGTTGTTATTATTGTCCACCACTACGATGTTATTGTTTTTCTCAAAAGCTATCCCAGCAGGCCAGTTTAACTCTCCCTGTTTATCACCTATGATACCAAAAGATCTTAAGTAAGTTCCATCGCAACTGAATACCTGAACTCTGTGGCTATTCACCTCAGTCACTGCAATTTCATTACGTTCATTCACTGCCAACCCCCAGGGATTCCTTAACATTCCAGGACACGAACCTTGTTGTCCAAAAGATAACACGGGTCTGAATTGTCTGGGTGAAACTTGAACCGGGAAAGGACTACCTTGAGCTTCTTCTTTGTTCACTTTGATTACTGCCTGGCATCTTCCGGTTTCTTTGGCGAAATAGCTGACTTTGTAGCTTCCATCTTTCACTTGCACTTCTTCCGTGCAGTCATGGCCTTGCTGGCTTTTTGTTTGCACAGTTACTCGGTCACGCTTTTCGTAACATTGTTGTCCTTTGGCATTTTTTGTTGTTACCACAAAGTTTGCTTCAATTCCAACGATCGCTTCGGAGAGTCCTTTTCCTTCAGCAGCTGACAATCAAGATCTATCTTCCTGCATTAGAATGCTCTTGGCAGGCCACTTGGTGCTGTGTTCGTTCCCAAGCATCTTCGAGCCCATGTTCACTTGCTGGTTAAAAAAGGTCGTGATGGGCCAAACCTTAATGAGAATCACAGAGAACATGGTTGTAGTTTAGTAAGAACAAGAAGGTTTAAGTGATAAAGCAGTTTTCAATTGTGTCATAAGTAATCCAGGATTGCATTAATTTTGCTTTACTCTTCTCTGTGATTGGTACAAAAAATTCGCACTACTCAACCAATCGGATGCAAAACTAAAACCAATCACGACTTGTTCGCCCGCATTTTTCCGCGCTTTAGGTGGTTTGTCTGCTTTTACTTTGATTTCTTATTGGCTCAGCATTCAGAAGTTTTCTCGTTCTTCGATCTCCCCAAAGCTCACATTTCCCTTTCGCTAA
Source organism: Stylophora pistillata (assembly GCF_964205215.1). NCBI lineage: Eukaryota > Metazoa > Cnidaria > Anthozoa > Scleractinia > Pocilloporidae > Stylophora > Stylophora pistillata. The sequence continues at coordinate 4,408,540 of NC_142523.1, forward strand.
CTTTGGTGCTGCATTTACAAATCTGGTCACTTGCGTCTACCCGCGCTTCCGACTGTTTTGTGAAAACGAAACTAAATAAACAAACAAACCAATGAAAACCAAGACAGCTGTACACTCACGTTTTCCAACCTCTGCCCATAAAGTTAATACACTGCTCCCTCTACTACATTCCCTCAACGAGACCAGAACCCTGACACCTAGAAGAACGCAACTAACAAACAAAAAATATTAGTAAATACATCAATACATCGGCCAAATCATGAGGAAAGAACCAAATAATGACTGCAGAACTGCATTGACCTGGACCCCAGGAGGACGGCGAAAACAGGGCAGACCAAAGACAACATGAAGGAAGACAGCAGAGAAAGAAAGGGAAAAAGCTGGATAGAAGAGCCGGAGTGAGGTACAAATCGCAGCGGCTGACAGAGCTGGTTGGCGGGACTGTGTTGAGGCCTTACGTGCCACATGGCATGAAGAAGATAGGAGAAGAAGGTGACATCAATACATCTACTCTCTCCGGATTTCACGAAGAATCGAATCCCAGATCCCAAGATGTCACGGGGTATCGAATTCCAGATCTTTGGATTTAGAAAGGAATCGAGTCCCAGATCTTCGGATTTCAAAAGGAATCGAGTTCCAGAACTTCGGATTTCACGAGGTCTCCCTGATCTTCGGGTTTCGAGCTCGAATGGTCAAAGAAACGCGAAATCTAAGGATTTCGATTTCTAAGATCTAGAATTCGATTCCTTGAGCGGGACTCGGATGTTCTTGGTTAATCCTCCGCGTTTGTGAGCAACAAATAACATTGTTCTTTATTAAAATGAATACGAAACAAAAGATTTTAGCATTAACGTACCCTTCCACATCCACAACACTAATGTAACAGCACTTGTATTCCACAGCCATGCAATCATGACACGGCTGGGAATAAAAGAGAAATGAAACCACATGAATACAAGATCAGAGTAAAACCAAACCTATTTGATAACAAATTGTCCATGCTGAATAATCTAACAGTGACAAAACTCTTCTATTTTTAACCCTGAGGCCTAAAAAGTTAAATTCATCAGAGATGGGACTTCAAGTTCTGCAGTTAAGCACCGCTATTGGCTCCCTATTTTTTTGTATTGATTACCAAGCATGTGATCAAGATGGCTGGATATTTGTCAAGTTCCTTTTGGGATTTCATGTACAGCCCGCTTAAAACGTGTAATATTGTACCTTTTTTTTACCTTCCCTTTTAGCGCGAATCATCCGAATTCAATTCATCTTTGGAGAAGGGGGGGAGGATGGGGCTAACTATACACTAAGTTGTATTCTTAGCCTTTGCACCTTAACATCAGCATATTGTTCTTTGTACGTTTCCCAAGGTCCTGACGAGGAGATCTGTTTAACAATCAAGAGCTTCACTAGTTGGTGATCACTTCCTTTATTCTTCTGACCTTACTGTGTGATTCATGGGGGGACAGTGATATTGTAAGGAGAAATAAGATGTTAGTCACTCTAAGGGGTAAAAAGGTTAAAAAAGGGCCAATTGTAACGTAACGAAAAAAACATGTACATACCTTGATGTTGGTGGTGTGAGGAACTTCAATCCTGGTTGTAAAGTCATTACACAACTGAGGGAGCTGCTCCATGGAGGTGGGGCACACCCATAAATAGAGCTGTCCATATGCTGACCTAAAATTTAAAGATTTCATTCGTTTGTTCGTTTATTTGCGTAAATCAGACAGGCTGGCCCTGTCTAACATTCCACCTGGTTTGAATGGGGTGCCTGTGTAACAAGGCCTGAACACAACTCTAGGAGTTACCTCCCCTACTCTTTGCGAGAAGTATGTGGGTTCTCTAATGTCCCAAACTAACCAGCACAGAGAAGATGCCGCTGAAGACAGAGCCTACGGTTTATCGTCTTTATCCGAGAAGACTAGATTGTATAACCATTTCCGAAAGTATTAGCAATTATTGTAATACATTCTCCTCAGTCACTAAAGACCCTAAGTGCATGTTCATCTTGACTAGGGCTTTCATTCATGTTGTTAAAACAACATGAATTAAAATTAATCTTTTTTCTTCTATTTTGGAGCTGGATTTCTTGGAGGAGTATCTCTGTATCTCTGCCATCTAGAACATTTTCCAGAAAAGTATGCAACAATAATTCAACATGTTCAAAGGAGAGTTGTTGAAACTAAAAGAAATTCTATGCTGCCAATAGGACTATAATGACATTACTAAGTTAGTCTACCTTGTTGAGGTTCAAATTTTCACTCAGTCTTTCGCAATTTACAGAAACTTTCCAGAGAGTACTGCAATAGTAAAATTCAATGAAAAGAAACTTTAAAAAAAATGCAACATATTAATATCAGTATGTGAATGACAATGTTAATCTTTTTATTGATTCCTTCTTGAGGAAAAAAAAAGTAAAATTAAGATTTATCCTCTAACTCCCATGATCTGATTGAACTCTGGGCAACTGAGAATAAATAATAAATAATTAGATAATAATAATTAATCTTATATATTATTATTTTTTTATTACATGATAATAATTAACCTCATTTATTATAATTAGCAGGGAGGAGGACTTGAACCCAGGACCACCAGAATACAAGTCCAGGGCCCTGAGCACCACTCTGCCACACCGCCTCCCTCAAAACTAAACTTGTCACAATGTTAGGTTTTGCAAATGAAAGAAAAAAATCTGTGGAATAAATAGTGGACAAAGGCCACCCATTACTAACTTGAACAGAATAAAGCAAATAAAAAGTAAAAATAAAAATCATTGTGGATTAAATTAGGGTAAGAATAGAACATCACTTACTCTATTTCAACATTGCATTCCTTATGTTGCTTTCTGTTCAGATCGTATTCCTCTGGTAGATTTGAATTTCCAGCCTGTGAAAGTTTGTAATTCCAAGGGGCAAACTAAAGGTTCAGAAAGTTAGAAGAGTGCAAATTAAATTTATTCAGCGCTGTTATAAAACTGCAGTCCAACTTATACTTTGCACTGGATAGTCAGAACAGAATAAAGATAAGTGATGAAGCCAATGTTTGATTCACTCAGCAACATTCAGTCAGGAACGATTTAAGAGAGGCCGCCAGAATATTTCGAGAATCGAAAATCAGTGACGAAAAATCGAATTTTTTTTTTTATTTTGCCAAAACATCCCTTTCTGTGAACTAGTTTCGAAAAAAATATTTTAAAGTTCCAGCGATTTTCTTTCCGGCTGAAATTTAAAAAGTTTGAAAATTCGTTTAAAAAGCCGTTTTCGCCTTGCCTAAACGGTCAAATCGTCACGCAACTTTAGAAAAATGTTGGCAGCGCCAAACAAGTCCATTCACCATCAAACTTTGCACAGTAACTATAATATCATTGCACAGTAAAAGCATATAAAAATTTTCTTGTAATTCTCTTTGGTATGGGTTTTATCACCGTTTTTATAAAGGTGTATTTTGCACACCTTTTTAGGAGACAAAATGCAGGCTAAGTTTTACCGGTTTAAACGACACCTGGTACCTAAAATTTCGACATTAAAACCATATCAGACGAGAGCTAATTTATCAAACTATGCACCTGGAGAGTTTGGCCGTTGGAAATTAAGTCTTGTCTTGGTAGTTAAATAAAACGTGATGCCACTCAAGTGCCATGTGACCGTGCAGAATTCGATGTTCATTTCAAGCTAATTATAGAGTCAGTTTGTCGAAAATACACAGAAAAAAATCAAATTACGTCAGCATCGTTATGTTTCTTCTGTGAAGCTGTGAATGTAAAGCAAAGCAGTTTTTAATCTTTTAGTCTTTCTTAACTACGTTTTAAGTGCCAGCGTGTCTCTTAACACATGTTAATACGGCTGATGGGATTTACAAACTTCAGAACATTTCGAAAACAATCACAGTGTTGGCCAAAACGCCGCTACTTACACTAAATTAATGATGTGTTGAGTTGCTTCTTACCAAATATACTAAAAATCTTCGTGCTTAAATGGAGAAAAAGAAAGCTATTTGGATCATTCACAGCATTCATGGTGTAGACAACGTATGCAATTTATCTAGTTTATTGACCTGTGCGTGACCTAGGCCGTGACGCTTAACATGTTCGGGTGAACAAAGAATGGCCTCAAATTATTTTATTTCTGCTTTAATAATCTTGGATGAAAGAACAATATAAAAGTCTGTCGAGGAAACTATCATCACATTTTTTAAAGAATTTTCCGAGAATTATTTGTGTGAAAATCTATCGTCGCGTAAATGGCCTTCTTGAATGGCAAGGATTCATCCATGTAATCCAGTCGCGCGTGCAGTCAAAGAAGTCCTGAAGTGGTGGCTATCATGCAGGATGTTCTGAACACCCTAAAGCTGCAACACGGGGAAGTAACGAAGGCATATTTCAGGCAGGAAAACGCCGGTTGCTATCATTTATTATGTACGATCCTAGCGTGTCCAGCCATTGCAGAATCTAGCTACTGGTGTCCAGGTTATAGGAATTGACTTTTCTGACCCGCAGGGAGGTAAAGGTGCCGCAGACAGACTTACGGCAAAATGTAAAGGCCACTTAAGGGTCTACATAAACGAAGGCAACGCCGTGTGTAAGGAAGTCAATTCCAAGAAGCTCTTCTTTCCCACGAAGCCATCGAAGGAGTGAGAGTAGTTGCAATTGACAGCATGGAGGATTTCGTCATTGAAGAGGCAAGGAAGATTCCCGGTATCAGCAAGCTCAACAATTTTAAGTTCAACCCCGAAAGCATTACAGCTTGGCGTGCCCATGAAATCGGGAGTGGGAAAGATATCAGATTAAGGAAGCAATCTTCCGGTAAGTACTAGTGAGCTACATACAGTGTTGACAAGTAGCGTATTTTTGATATGTTGCAGTCTCCATTGCCCCCTGTCCGCGCACAAGTCCCCCGTCCATACTCGACCACAACCGTGTCCGTGGGTGTGTCCACCCGACCGTCTGACCGTGCATCCATCGATTTTTCTTTCTCTTGCCGATCATGTGTTTCTTAATTGATCGCTTCCTTCCCGCTTACGGCTTCTTTTTTTTCCCCGTGGGTCAGATCCGTTAGCCAGTCTAATTTAGTGAATTTACAATTAACATAGCAATATCTTTTTTACATGCATGGTCTATGTTGTACCGAATTTTCTTTGCAAAATCGCATAAAAAATTACCACAACAACATCTTCTTTATGGAATCTTTTGAGGACCATAGCATCCTTCCATTTTCAGAGTGTAGTTATCGCTGGATGGGGTCAACATTTTCCGCAGGTGGTTTTAAATCACTCAGCAAAAAACACCCCACGCAGACGCAGTCGGAGACTACAGAGAAGCCTGAAGTCTCTAAAACGCATAAAGTGATTGCTGGTGATGAAACAGCAGCATTTGCCTGCCCTCAAGACGGGTGCGTGAGAGTTTTTCAAAGGTATTCTGCCTTAGAGAAACACCTGACCTCAGAAAAATGCACAAGGTCTTTAGATAAGAGATCTTTGCTAGACCTGGCCAAAATCGCATATTAATCTGCATTGGAAGAAGGTGTGGGGACTATACCAACTCTGCAACCAGTTCCAGGACGTGAACGTCGAACTGATTGCTGTAATAAGGAAGGCTGGGCTCTTAAGTCAACTAAAAAGGCCTACAGGCTTAGTGAGAAGCAGAGGGTATACCTTAATGCCAAATTCAATATTGGCCAAACGTCAGGTAGAAAATTAGACGGGGGAGTAGTTGCAAGAGAGATGAGACGTACCCGAGTACCTGACGGTGCTCGAATTTTCAACGTTGAGCCCACCGCAGATCTCCTCCTACTTCTCCCGCCTTGCTCCTAAGGTTCGGAAACAACCATGACCGGATGATTGCGATGTTCAGACCAGCGAAGAGAAAACAAACTTCACGATGGCAAGGAATTTGGCCCTAGAAACCATATCTCTTCAGCACCCAATATTGCTCGATCATGTGCAAGTGTAGTGTGATCGTCCGGGTGAGTGTAAAGTTAGGTCGTTCTGTTCGCTTCGTTTGTAATGTTTATGTTGTGAATAAGTCGTTTGTATGAAGCCGTTGAAAGTGGTCAATGCTTAACCTACAGAACGACCTAACTTTACCGACGGATCGAAACAGACCAATCACGACCGACTTACGCCACTTGAGTCTTACAGTCAATAACAAGACGGAAAAACTGACCAATCATTTTACACGAACTGAAATAAGAACATTCTACTGACAAAAACTATTCACTTGACTCTGATGACTTCCGCACCGGTTGTCGAAACGTCAGTCACTACCACCGACAACAGTCCTTCTCAATCAGGACTACACTCACCCGGACGATCACACTACACTTTCGCATGTTACCCCCGGGTTCAAGCCATTTACTGCATTGTTCGATCAGTTCGATATTTGTACCATAATGAGAAACGACACGTTGAAGAAGCTAAAGCTTGGCATGCTGCAGAGTATTTGCCAGAACTTGGAGCTGAACGTTCCTGTACTTGCCATTCGACGAAAAGCACCATACCTTACCTTGCTTGGTGAAGCTGTTTCCCAGTGCACATGCCAGATCCGCCAGTATCCCATATTAATTCTGATCGTTTACCTCGTTTGCTTGTTGTTAATACCTAGGGCTGTAGTGGCTGAACAGAACGCCTAATCGATGATAAATTATTTAGATAAGTAAATTTTAATCAGCAATTTTGGCATTTTAGGTGGTTTAGGAGTTTCTGTTTTGGCTATTTCAAATTAATTAGGACAAGAGGGTAATTGAACAAAAAAAAAAAAACACAAAGTATGTTGCACGGCGTCGACCAAGGCCACATATTTTTTTACACTAAAACGGGTATGTATTTGCTTTAACAGTGCCGTAAGGTGCTAGTCATTTGCACGTTCGGTTATGTTTTAGTTTGCTTTTCTAAAACTATATGCAACTGTGTTTTGGCAGCTGTTAAATTTGACCACTTGCGGCCCATCTCAAATTGCTCTTCCCAGGGAAATTCTCAGTCGTGTTTCCAGTGCACTTTCCTTAGCGGATTTTTCAGTGTAGCACAAAATATTTTTAATAAGAGTTTGACCAAGTGAGCAAAAATGCTGAAAAAGGCTTAACCTAACTAAGTGGTCAAATTTACTGGTTACCCAATTTGCATAAGGATCAGGTCACGTACGCAAAATGGTCACGCTATGGATGAACTTACGAGAATTTTCAAATGTTATCTACGTTTTCGGTCATATATAAGTCACCAAACCTAAAATACTTCTCTTTTACTAAGTTTAAGTTTTAGGAATACGTTGAAATTTACTTTTGGATATGCAGTATAAACTCAACAGATCATTTCTTCAAGTATAAGAAGCGATGTTTTTGTCAAGAAATGTTTCGGAATGTTTTTAAGTTCGTCATACCGCTTCACTGAGTCGCGTTAAGAGACATGCTGGCACTTAACGCGTGATTAAGAAAAATTAAAAACGACTTTAGTTAACATTCACAGCTGCACAAAAGAAACAACGATACTGACTACTTTCAATGGTCATTTATTTTTTTCTGTGTATTTTCGAAAAACTGACTTTATAATTAGTTTGAAATGAACATCGAATTCTGCACGCTTACATGGCGCTTGGGTGGCATCACGTTTTATTTAACTACCGAGACAAGACTTAATTTCCAAAGGCCAAATTTTCCAGGTGTATATTTTGATAAATGAGCTTTCGTCTGGTATGGTTATAATGTCGAAATTTTTAGGTACCAGGTGTCGTTTAAACCGGTCAAAGTTAGTCTTCATTTTTTCTCCCAAAACATCGTTCAAAGTACGCCTCTATAAAAACGGCGATAAAAATCATACCAAAGAGAACTACAGAAAAATTTTTATATTCTTTTATTTTGCAGGGATATTGTAATTATTGTGCAAAGTTTGACGGTGAATAGACTTGCTTAGCGCTGCCAACATCTTCCTAAAGTTGCGTGACGATTTGACCATTTAGGCAAGGCGAAAACGGCTTTTTTAACGAGTTTTCAAACTTTTTAAAATTTCAGCCGTACAAAAAAATCGCTGGAACTTTAAAATATTTTTTTCGAAACTAGTACACAGAAAGGGATGTTTTGGCAAAATAACAAAAATTCGATTTTTCGTCACTGATTTTCGAATCTCGAAATGTTCTGGCGGCTTCTCTTAAACCTTTGCACCCTAATATCAGTATGCTTATTCTCCATACTGTTCTTTATACATTTCTTCGGGTGCAAACAAGGAGAATTTGTTTAAAAATCAAGAGCTTGTTTAGTTGGTGATCATTTCCTTTATTCTCCTGACCTCAATGTGTGATTCAGGGGGGACAGTGTAAGGAGATATTAGATGTTAGTCACTCTTAGAGGGGAAAGAGTAAATGACCCACAATGTTTGTCAAGGCAAAAATAAAAAAAAAAACTTTTCTAACACTACGTTCTATTGTCTGTACCATGTTGAGTACTACAGTCAGTTCATTTTCTTTTTGTTATATCCGGGTATCCATGGATATTGCAGGCTTGGCTGCTAAGCCCAAGGACGGTTTAGATACGTTGGATCTGCCTACTTTCGGTGTAAACTCTTCTTGCATATTTTAGTCTGTTCCAATACAGTTAAAGACTTGATGACACTACATTTTTCAACAAAACTTGCCTACCTCAAACCACCTCCAAATGCTGCCCCAACAGCCATTCTACACCACCTAGAAAAGATGTTACACGGAACACCAGTTGAGGCTGTTATATATGTTCAAAGCAAAAAGTTGTGGTAAATTCATTGACCTGATTAATAGTCCACTTTTAGTGAAAAACTTTTGTCACAGAAAAAATAGAATTATGACTTTTTATTCTAAGAAAAGAAGTTTTACAAACTATGAGTATTGTTCTTCTTCATGGCCTCTGTTGAGGAAAAAATTTTGTACATTGTTGCTAATTATACCGGGATTATCGATTGTAGTATTGGTTCGCAAGTTTTTTTGCTCTGTATTCTAAAAGGAAAGTCCGCTTTACACAAAACAAAAGTGACAAAACTGAAAAAGAAACAGATGAAATCCATGACAAGCAGTTTTATGCTGCTTAAGGTTACAATTCCGTTTTCCTCTTGCTCTGAGGTACGAAATCACAAACATGCGTGAAGGGACTTGTAGCAAAAAATTAAAAAATCGCCAAAGAGCTCTCTAGAGATAGGAAAAAATCCATCGATAAGGACCACCATGGTCTTCTCACCAGTGACTAAAGAGTCAAGTCCCTGTCTCATTATCTCTCGAGAAAAGAATATTTTGACAATTAAATTGGCTGGAACAGCGAAGCTGAAAAGTGGAGGAAGTGGAGAACAGAATGTTCAGAGTAGAAGAAACAAAAAGAGGTAGCCTGCGATAGGAGGATTTCGGTTTCCATTCAAAACTATTTCGAGCGAAACTTAGCCAATGTATTCATTTTGGGCGCGATCAGTTATTTTGCGCCTGTTGATCAAAGAATAAATCCTCAACCAGGTTAGAGTTAACGCTTCTGTAAATAGCGTCCAGTAATAATTTTAAAGTTTATGAATGAAATACTTGCGCTGTGTGGAATTATAAAATAATAGTAAAACAGTGATACAAAGCAGTACCTAAATTTAAATCAAATGGAGATACATGTACAGCGCGGGAGCATGGAGGCAAAGAGTTAGTAAAGCAAAAAGGCACTGAGAAGGGTGGGGAGAGAATATGCTTGCGTGTGACTTTCACTCGGCATAAGAACAACTAGTTCACATGTTTAGCTGTTGCGTGTGTTGCCCAAGATAAAACAAACCTTCTCCACTTATCTACAACAAACTTTTAAGATTAAGCTGCATAAGCCACTGATTATGTTAACCTATCAAAAAAAAGGTTATACAGAGTCTATTCTTTTTTAAAGTCACGCTCTTCCCAAACACTTTCAATTAAGCTTCGCGATTGGCCGAGGCCATACTGAAGCCACTCCTCCACTGAAACCTGTCCGCCATCTGATTGAAAACATGTCTGTCTGCAGCTGCACAGTGAGCATCAAAATGATCAAGGTCGCGGTAACTTACACGATTGTCAGAAATCTCGCTTGTCAATTACCACATGTATTTCATCAGGCGCTCCCCCTTCAAAACCGTAGGCTACGAAGACTAGTTAGTATTTTCAATGAAAAATGGCCTATTTATTTGAAAAATTTCGAGTTAGCACTACGATGGCGTCTAGTTTTTTCTCAAAATCACGCTGTTATTTAACACCTTCGCGATTGGTCGTGGCCATTCTGGAGACTCACTGAAGGTCAGCCAATGTTCCTTAAACCTGTCCACCATCTGATGAGAACATGTTTGTCTACCGAGGTCAAACGGTATAAAATTAGAAGTATTCTCAGAAATCTTGCATGTCAAGTACGCCTTTAGGCATCGCATCTGATTCGTTAATATTTATAGCATTTCATTCGCAAGACAACAACTGTTTTGTTAGGGGTGTTTAATACGTGCAGCAAAATCCTTCCTTTCAAGCCGCTAAACATGGATATCAAAACCTTACTTGACAATCTTCATGAAGAAGTTTCCTGTCCGGTGTGCATGACCACATTTACTGAACCAAAGCAGCTGCCATGTTTACACAGCTTCTGCCTTCACTGTTTAGTAGGAATTCAAAGAAACAGTGGCCGCCATGATGTCATAACGTGTCCTGAGTGTCGCAAGGAGAGTCAAGTCCCTGGTGGAAACCTTAAAGATCTGCCCACTAACTTTCGCATCAACAGTTTACTAGATGTGTTGGTCATAAGGGAGTGCAGTTCTATCGGAGTCAAGTGCAGAAACTGCGAAAAAAGTAGAGTGAAAAGTTTCTACTGTTTTCAGTGCTGTACATTCTGGTGTGAAGAGTGTATCACTGTGCATAACTTATTCAAAGCAAATAAAGATCACCGAGCTCTTGCACTGAAAGATTTTGAAGATCAAGACATTGAAGATGTCATGAAGCGACCAGCATTTTGTTCACGACAAGGCCACGAAAAGAAAAAGTTGAAATTCTTCTGTGTCAAATGTGAAGAAACTGTTTGTTCTTCATGCGTTGTAACCGCTCACGATGGACATGTTAAAGTACTCTTAGAAGAAGCGGCCAATGAAAAGAAATCGCTAGTCATGTCCACGATTGAATCCAACAAAGCAAAAGCACAAAGGATGAGAAACAAAATCTTGAAACTTAACGAGAGTTGTCATAACATCGAAGCAAACGTTGCCAAAGTAAAAAGAAGCGCGCAACAGTTTGTAGAAAGCATGATCGCTGTTATTGAAGCCAAGAAACAGGAAATCTTTAATGAAGCGGATCATGAGGCGCAACAATCCCTGGAACGTTTCCGAATACGAAGGATCGAGATGGAACAGAAAGTCAAAATGATCGAAACAGCAGTCACAAAATTTGAAACGCTTTTAAAGCGAAGCACCAGCGCAGAGCTTGCAGAGTTAGATAAGGCAATAAACACAATCATCCCGAAAGAAGTCGACGATGAGCGCGAAGAACTAGACTGTGACCTCGAAGGTCTGCGTCAATTAATCTTTGAGGAAAACGAAGCCTTAAAGGCACAAACAATACATGGAGGAATTGGCCGTGTTTTTAGCTCTGAGTCCAAAGCGGATCAGTCGACTGCTAAAGGAAAAGGACTCACTGAAGCGATTATTGGAATTCAAGCGAACTTTGTTGTAACAACAAAAAATGCCAAAGGACAACAATGTTACGAAAAGCGTGACCGAGTAACTGCGGAAATAAAAAATCAGGAAGGCCATGACTGTGCAACAGAAGTGCGAGTGAAAGATAACCACGATGGTAGCTACAAAGTCAGCTATTTTGCCAAAGAAACCGGAAGATGCCAGGCAGTAGTCAAAGTGAATGGGGAAGAAGCTGGAGGCAGTCCTTTCTCGGTTGAAGTTTCACCGAGACAAATCAGACCCGTGTTATCTTTTTGACAACATGGCTCGTCTCCTGGAATGTTAAGCAGACCCTGGGGAGTGGCAGTGAATGAACGTGATGAAATTGCAGTGACTGAGTGGAGTAACTACAGGGTTCAGATATTCAGTAGCGATGGAACTTACTTAAGATCTTTTGGTAGTAAAGGTGATAAACAGGGTGAGTTCAACTATCCTACTGGGATAGCTTTTGATAAAAACAATAACATTATAGTGGTGGACAGCGGTAACCACCGTGTTCAGTTGTTCAGTGAGCAGGGTGAGTACCTTAGCCAGTTTGGTGGTAAAGGAAATCTTGATCACCAGCTGTTTAATCCTCACGGCTTATCTGTAGAGAACGATGGAAATATAATTATTGCTGATTCAAAGAACAAATTAATCAAGACGTTTTCTCCTAAAGGCCATTATTTAAATAGGTTCGAGGGTGAGGGTTCTTTAACCTATCCCGTTCACTGCATACAGTATGAAAAATATCTCATAGTGTCAGACTCAGATGAACATTGTATCAAAGTGTTTGATAGAAATAGTAGTTTTTTGTACAAATTTGGAAAGGAGGGGAATGGAGATGGGGAGTTCAATTACCCTCAGTATTTATCAGTTAACAAGGCAGGACACCTGATGGTCTGTGATTCACTGAATCACAGAGTTCAGGTATTTGATCTTAGTGGAAAGTTTATAACAAAATTTGGATCAAGAGGAGACAAAAAAGGAGAATTTAATGCTCCTTTCTCTGCTGCAGTGCTCAGCGATGGTCGAATACTTGTGTCTGAATTTAGTAACCATTGCATTCAGATATTCGAATAGACTAACATCAGTGCGCCTTAAAAGATTTGAATTAATTTTATGCAACTTTTAAACATGAAACTACTCTGGACAAGTGATGTATGTTCTCAGTAAGAATATTTTGAACTACAAAACAACCAATCACATCACAAATTTCAGAGATTGCGCATTAGAACCCTTCAACTCCCAAAGATCTGATTAGTCAATTCTCCCCTCTGGCTGCTACACATTTCTTTGTGAATTAGGTACGAGAATTTGGAGTTAGATCAAGATAAGAACTTCTACCTGATAAGTTTTAGTATTCTCATTACCTGTTTGCTGGATAATGTATGGATATCATGGGAAGAAGTTACAGGTTAATCACTTCTGGGAGTTAAAGTGTGATCTGTCGGTCAGCCAAGTCAATAAGCTCTTTTAGGTCAATAATTACACAAGTTTTAAAACTTTTGTTTCATATCAAGTCTAACACGATGACAAGAATACAAAATTCAGTTGTAGCAGATCATTAATTATGTTTAGAGGTACAGCTTCAAGTAATGTTACATCTAAGATAAAGCAATTGTACAGCCATAGTTATTTGCTCGAATTTTTTGACCATACTGAGCTGGGAACCTATTCCTGAGTTAAACCAGCAGAGTATTTAGACTGTTCTTTGATATTTAATTTGGTAAAATTTTGTTATTTCATATATAAATATGCAATATAAAATTGTAAATAATCAAAATGTAAAAATATGTCAATAAAATTGTTGTGATTGTTTTTAAACTTTGCTATATACTAAGTATACTGAGTAAATGCTAAGACCACAGGCGCCCCAAGCTCTCTTTGAAAACCAGACAAGGAACACAATTTACTTATTTATAAGGATTTGTATGGGATTTTCTACAAGATATCCACAGAGATAGTTAAAAGTGAAAATATTAAATAAAAATGGCTTACCTTGTTCCATACGTGTCTTGTTTGCTCCTGGTGTCATTATTTCACCGATTTCACTTGATTTACCCCGGTAAGCAGTTTTTTTTAATCCTGGCTTTCTATGTGGAATCACTCTGTCTATCACTTTGTCTATATCCTTATATAATTATATGCAAATTGTATTCCTTGTGTGGTTCTCAAAGAGAGCTTGGGCCAACTGCGCTAAGACTATTTTCCGCGCACGCTTTTTTTTTTTATCACGTAAGATTTGTTAAATAAAAGGGAACTCTTGTTACAATATATCAATGTTATCTTATAAAACAAATGGTGAACGCCATAGCAAGCACTATTGAGTTATGGATGCACTTGGGAGGTTTGGTAAGCGCTCAAGTAGCTAGAGTCGCACGAGACGATAGCCTCGTGTGACTCTTAGCTTCTTTCATCCTTAGCAACCTCCCGCGTGCATCCACAACTCACTATAGTTCACCACTAAATTTTCTCCGGTTCTTATTGGTTTAAATCGATCACGTGACGCGATAGTGTTCATCCGTGGAGAGACACTATCAGCCCATAGTGCCCGCCCGCAGAAAGTACCTGGATGGATAGTGCCTGTCTGCGGATAATACCTGGATTGGTAGTACTCATCTGTGAAAAGTTTTGAATAGTTTGACGGGCGTGAAGTTAGGCAGATCGGAAGAACAGTGACTTTTCAATTCTGACAGGTATAATGTATTATTTAGCCAATGTACGGTTGCGAATTATTGACATTTGTGACAAGCTGTAGGCGCGGAAGAAAATTTACTGGTTAACAATAAAAACAATAGAGTGTTTATGTCTCGGAACTATCGGTCTGATAGTTGCCCCTTGGAAATTTGAATTGGAAATATTTGTTTTAAGAACATCAAATTTCCGCAGGGCAACTATCAGACCGATAGTTCCGAGACATAAACACTCTATTGTTTAAATAGTACACGCTATGGCATTCACCATTTGTTAATTGAGCTTGACTAATATATACCAAAAGTGAATAAAAATACTAAAAAATTAAACGGTGAAAGTGGTTACTTTTCGACTTAAATCAAGGATGTCAAGCTTTCAGGGGCGAATTAAAGCAGTCCTCCAGAAAACATACCGCTAGTGTGTTTTCTAAGTGCGAGACAATAATGGTAGATCTTGTGTTCAGAATATTTTACATTTTTTTTTTTTTACATTTTTCAAACCTTTCTTTGTAGAAGGATTCCTTCAATCTCTC
>NC_142523.1:4430905-4443405 GCF_964205215.1 Stylophora pistillata
AAAACGTACGAAAACTCAAGAGAAATAATTCAGCAGCTTGTCACATTTTCTTTCCATGGAGAGGTTGGGATGGATCTAGATGGTCTAAAGAGAGAAGCTTATTCTCTATTCTGGAAGCAAGCCCTGGAGGACTACTTCGAAGGAAGTTCTACATTTGTTCCGCGAGTAAGTCCAGAGATTGAAGAGTCCACGATGAGGACACTTGGACGTATTATCAGCCACCAATATGTCCTCACTGGCATATTCCCTGTTCATATCAACAGGACATTTATGGTGGCTACGCTTTGTGGACGACAGGCAGTAAGTGACGAAGACCTCATAGGGGATTTCCTGGAATACATATCAGAAAATGAATCCCAGGAGTTGAAAGCGATCCTAGCACAGTCAGACCAAGGAGAGCTCTCTGGTGAATCTTGTGAGTTTTTGCTGGATTTTTTCAGCGACTACCAGGTAACCAAAAGGCCATCGGCTTCCAACCTCAAATCCACTTTGGTGCAAGTAGCCAAGAATGAGTTGTTATCAAAACCTGCTATGGCTATGGATGGTATGAGAGAAGGTCTTCTGGATGGAGACTTTGAAAATTTGTGGAATTGTTCGAAAGAGGATGTACCAAAGATGTATCAAAGGATACAGCTTACGCCACAACGAGTTATTGCAATGCTTGCAGAAGAGCCATCTACTCATCTAAACAAGTCCAGGGCCAAAATTTTCTCTTACCTGAAGAAATACATAAGGTACCTTAGCCGTAAGGAGCTTGCTCGATTTCTTCGTTACGTCACTGGCAGTCCTGTAACAGTTGTGGAGTGTATCAAGGTGATCTTTCACGTTAATGAGTTAGGATCCTTACCACACCCTCGCACACATACTTGTGCAGCCTCAATCGACTTGCCTGATGGTGGGTATGCTAGTTTTAACGACTTTAGAATCCAAATGGATTCTCTACTAAACAATGAACTTGCATGGAAATTCACATCATTGTGAGCAGCTTGAAGGTAAAAGGACACAATGTAACAGTGATTCAGAGTATAAAGGGATTCAGCTTAACAATGATTAACTTAAAAATGTTCAAGTGACTTTTATTACTTGTACTGTTTGTTCCTGTTCAGCCTTTTTACTTTTAAATTGCACGTTTTTGGTTAAGACTTCAATTATCCTTGTAATCATATTCCATGCGGTAGCTGTTGAAAACGTTTTCTACGCATATCTCGAGTGGTGTTGGTACACTCGTTGAAGTAATAAGGATAGTGCTGCACATCGCAATAGGGGATTAATTATTCTTTTCTTTTTTTATGTATCATTCACGTTGACTCTCATAGGTTATGTTAACGTAACACTTTTAAAACGGAATGGAAAATAGTTCGTTACCTGCTATTTACATTGCTGTTCTACCTTGTTGAGTTCATAGATTTCGAATTACCAGGCCAGATGATCTCTTTACAATACACTGTACTGTAAAGAGTGTGAATGGTGGGTCAGGCAGTTTCTCTCCCCCACAGGTGTGTAGTTTATGAATGAAAATAATCCGTTCTTAGTGTCAAATGTTTAACGTCCTTTCCACATTTAGAAAACATATTGGAAACGAAGGAGAAATAAAGTTCATTTTAATTAGTATTTTCAATTGTTTTACTTGCGCGGCTCGGTATCCAGCTACGGAAAAAGATAGCGGCATTAGATCTGACCAACAATAAATACCGTGCGATGTACATTTGACCACACTGAATATTTTGCGAACCTAACACAGCCCAAAGGCCGCATAGAAAGTTTTGTTTTTGCGTGTCCCAAAAAACACTGTTCATGATGGGTAACCTGTGAACAGGAGTGAAATTCAACCATTCTTTTATGGTATGGCATTAATATGGTCCAGTAAATCAAAGTAGAGTTGGAGAGCTTCCTCTGCTGTTGTAGCTGGTTCTAGACCTTCATCCTCCATGATTAGATCGCAGAGCTCTTTAAAGTAGGGACATCCTTTCGCTTGTGGTTGCTCGGCACACGTATCCTGTGCGATTTCGATTTCGTCGATGTCAACAGGAGTCATGTAATCTTGACTCTCAGCTGATGCTGGAACGAAGTAGAGTACATCTGGCTTTCCCGACGGAGATTCCACATTGCTAGACGGTCGAATTCGGTGAACATTCCATTCCAGTGCAGCTCTGTGTAGTTCACTTTGTATGACATCCATGAAACAGAACTTCAGGCATTCGCGGTGTATTATATCATCATCGTGATACAAACCAGAATCTCTCAAGTCCTTAAAAAATGTAATCCACCATTCTGCACATCCTTGCCTCAAACGTCCCCACCATGCTTCAATTCTTTGGTTTGCTGTAGATTTCCCATACATGAAACTTTTATCACCTGCAAAGTCGTAATTCATGGACCGCCGAAAAAAACGCTGAATAGCTGCTAAGTTCCTGTTCTCAGATCCCCTATCTCCACGTACAATCCTTGCCGTACCTCCTAACTGTCTTGCATAGTCTAAGAAATATTGAGCTACTATACGAGGGTCGTTGTTCGAAGATGCAACCTCCAGACATAGGATCCTTCGACTAAAGCCATCAATTGCACCATGAATGCAGAATCCAAACGGTTTTAGTTTGTCGTAGCCGTCAATGTGCCATAAGTAATTTGGTCCTTTACACCTGTAAATTCGTCGTCGTAGTCTATGCTGTGACCTATGCTCCACCCCTTCAGGATCAAAAACCCTCAAAACATGTCGAACGACTTCCCTCGTAGTAACAAGACCGTGCTGATTGATGAGTCTCTGATGCATTGCTCGATATCCGAGAAGGCTTCCACTCCCCTTGAGTTCCTCCTCGACTGCTTCTACCACCTCATTCAAATTACTTCGACGCCGACGTCTTGTACATCCCAACCGTCTGAGTATTCTTTTCAATTGTCTTAACGAGATCCCGATACCATGTACACTTACGAGAAATAATGCAATTTCAGGTGCAGTAAGCCCAAGATTGAAGTAGTCCTTGATTATCTCGTCGCGTATTACTGCATTGTTCCTTATTGCCGGAGAGTAAGATGGAAGCACTGCCAGCGATGTAGAGCACACCGAAATGAAAAAGAAAACGGCGAAAAACCTCATAGCTATACTGTAAAGCCAAGGCAAAACGGACTACCTATTGTTTATAGGAGTCTACGTTGTTTTCAAATAAAACAACCTGGCCGGCTGATGCACCAGGCAGCTAAGTCGCAAGAAAGTAGCAAGAAAGTCGCAGCTAAGTCGCAAGAAAGTCGCAGCTAAGTCGCAAGAAAGTCGCAGCTAAGTCGCAAGAAAGTAGCAAGAAAGTCGCAGCTAAGTCGCAAGAAAGTAGCAAGAAAGTCGCAGCTAAGTCGCAAGAAAGTAGCAAGAAAGTCGCAGCTAAGTCGCAAGAAAGTAGCAAGAAAGTCGCAGCTAAGTCGCAAGAAAGTAGCAAGAAAGTCGCAGCTAAGTCGCAAGAAAGTAGCAAGAAAGTCGCAGCTAAGTCGCAAGAAAGTAGCAAGAAAGTCGCAGCTAAGTCGCAAGAAAGTAGCAAGAAAGTAGCAAGAAAGTCGCAGCTAACTCGCAAGAAAGTAGCAGCTAAGTCGCAAGTGAAAAAAAAGAGAGAGGAAAGTGTATGTCCCTTTGAAGCCACCGTATAGATCTTGTGTTCAGAATATTTTACATTTTTTTTTTACATTTTTCAAACCTTTCTTTGTAGAAGGATTCCTTCAATCTCTCCAAGAGTGTACGTTTTGAAAGATCTTCGTCACCTTTTACAGACATCTTGGTTCTTTAATATTGTCCTCACATGTAATTGTAGTCAGGAAATGTACCAGGTAATTTTCGAGCATTGTTAACTGTACATCTTAGAATCAGGCAAGAAAGCAACACTTTGAAAGAACACTGTCATTACATATACCCAAGTATTCAATGCAAGTTAATCAAGGGCAAGGCATTCAAGAAATTAGCTTCAAAATTTATCACTGTCAGAGGAAGCCATCTTGGCCGAAAAATGCAGGGAACTGAGACCGAACCTGAATCCCTAGTGCCAGTCCCTGAGTGGCCCACCGTATTTACCCATGGCGCTTGCCTCAAAAGCGGCGTTTATTTTAAGGGGCGCTATTCCAAAACTTGACGCGACGCCGGAATGTCTTCTTAAAATTTTTCCAAAACATTTCTTGTCCGCCAAGAGCCTAACAGGGAATTTTTTTGATCTGGCATAGCCTACTTGAAGTAGCACCTTCCCCCTAGGGTACTGCCACGGGAAGATAAACTTCTCAGAATTCTCAGAAATCTTGCACGTCAAATAGGCCTCTAGGCATCAAATGTGATTGGTCAATATTTATAGCATTCCACGAATTTTAGAGATTGCGCATTAAACTAAGTGTAATCTGTCAGTCAGCCCAATCAATAAGCTCGTTTAGGTCAATGATTACACAGTTTTCAAAACTTTGGTTTGATATCAAGTTTAGTATCATAATGCAGTAAATGGTTTGAACCCGGGGGTAACGTGTGAAGGTGTAGTCTGATCGTCCGGGTGAGTGTAGTCCTGAGAAGGACTGTTGTCGGTGGCAGTGACTGACGTTTCGACAACTTGTGCGGAAGTCATCATCAGAGTCAAGTGAGTGATTGTTGTCAGTAGAATGTTCTTATTCCAGTTCGTGTGAAATGATCGGTTGGTTTTGCCGTGATGTTATTGGCTGTGAGACTCAAGTGACGTAAGTCGTTCGTGATTGGTCTGTTTCGGTCTGTCGGTAAAGCTAGGTTGTTCTTTTTCGGTCGTTTGTGATGTTTATGTCGTGAATGAGTCGTTTGTATGGGGCGGGTAGTTGTTGACATCTGTTTAGGGGAGTCTGTTCTAAGTTAGTAAACCAGCTTTCCAGAGTCAGTCGTTGAAAATAGTCAGTGCTGTAGGTTAGGCATTGCGCAGAGTCCCAGTCAATGTTGTGGTTGGTAAGTCGATGGTGTTCAGCAATGTGATTGCTGACATCACCTTTCCTCGTCGCCCGTCTGTGTTCAGTCAGTCTTGTTGTGAGGTTTCTGCCAGTCTCACCGATGTAGGAGGCTTGGCAGTCGGAACAATTGATCATTTAGTATCATAGGTGACAAATTACTCCTTAATTTTGGCGCGAAATCTCAGCGTTAATTTTTAATTTCATATGTGAAATTACAAAATTGTCATGGTAACATCTCTTGTATCTCGATCAGAGCCAAGATGGCGTCGAGATTTAAGACGGTGACCCTTGAAGAAGTTACGAACTTAAAAGAAGCGGCCGATAATTTATAAACAGGCACGAAGAATTCGAAAGGTGTTTTTTGTGAAGAAACTCAGAAAATTACGAACTTTAACAATAATGTATGCTTTAAACGAAAACTATATTCCTTTTCATGGTCTCGGTTTTCGATAGAATAAACCAGTAAAAACAATTACGATTGTGAACGTAATTTGTCACCCACGATATTAAAAGGTAATCAAATGGTTTTCTTGTGAAATTAGGAAATAATTTCATTTGCGTTTTGTCAAAATTCTGTTGATTTCCATCGCCTTAAGGCTCGGGAAATTATCAGAATTTTGACAAAACGCGCGTGAAATTATTTCCTAATTTCACTCGTCGCCATTTGATTACACATACAAATATGATGACAAGGAGTTTGACTAATGGTCCTGGGTCGTGAGTACAAAACGTGGATCGTGGGTGTAAGTCGTGGGTCGTGGGTGTGGGTAAAAGTCGTGGGTGTGGGTAGTACTTAATAATTAATGGTTAATAGCTCATATTTTATAATATTGATAGTACTTCTAATAATTAATTACTGTTATTATTGTAGGGGAGAATGGTTTATTCGGAATCCGGCCGACGGACGAGCTTACCGAGTAGTAATTCTTGGGTGAAAAAGGTTCTTGACAGTGAAAATAAATAACCATTACTATACCTTGCTTAATTAGATGGCCTTTTTCAGGGCATCTTCTTCGCTGTCCTGCTGGTAAGCTCGCATCCAGGTTTGGCTGTCATCTGGAGTATTCTGATCTCCCGATACAACTCCGGCGTAAGTTCTTTTGGCTGACATAATTGACCAAATAAAGCGAAAACAGGAAAAGTTAACAGCGACTGCTTGAGAAAATCCGATCTTTGAACCATACAAAAAACCTGGGCACACAAAGTACGTACTACCGTGAAGTACATGTAATACTTCTTGACGAACAATGAAACGTATGTTTCTTGAGTACGTTTGATTTCGCAACTCTGTCGAGTTTGGTCTTTGTCAGATAAAAAATGAATCATTTAAACTATTAGAACCTCTTCATTTATTTATTTACTTATTTCAATAATTCTTCTGATCTAGTTTATTTTATGATTTGGAAAACGACCTGGCTAGTTAAATGGAGGAAGAAAAATTTTAAGATTGTAATCGGTTCTTCGTTTAATTTTATGTCACCGATGCCAGTTGTCGACGTGATCAATTTAACATAGTTCTGCGATTTCCATAGTTATTTCCTAGAATATTTCCGCCATGCTGAGATGGAAACCCTTTCCTGAAAAAAACAAAACAACAAACAGCAAAGTGAAGAGACGGTTTTTTGACAAGAGTAGAATTTTGTAATTGTATAATTAACTAATGTACTGAAATTTTGCAAATCCATCTGAAAATGTGTCAATAAAATGGTTATGATTTTTTTTAAATTTGCTGTATAATAAGTGTTGAATAGAGGGATTCGAAACCTCCTGACTAATTTACGACCAAATTAACGGGAGACTCAATTTATTAGAAGGAAAGACTGAGATATTTTAAAAATTTCATTGAATAGCTAATTCCGGAGGTAATATTCCTACAGGATTCAAGCCCACCGGAGGTTTGTAACGCAATACGGTAATGCTCAATCTTAAAAGCTGATTGATAGCCCAAGAAGCTGGCGGGTTTGTGCGCGCATTGAAGCGTTTTAAGCAGAGAAGCCGCATGAAGTTTAATGCTCGAATTAGCTGCTCCGCCACCTTTATTTTTATCGCTGGTCATGAACAACTACCAACTAGGCCCGTTACCCGGAGGGATTTCCAGCGATGCTCAGTTTTTTCGGCAAATTGTCCAATTAACTCTCACACTCTAACTCTAACGAGATGCAGTTTTTGTTTTGCTGAAGCTCCTGTGAACAACGTTAAGTAATTAGTCGCGTTGTTGTTCAGTTTCCTGTTCAGTAAACTTTAAGGCAATGGTTGTGACCTTTGTCGTCTCGGTTATCGCTTCTTAAAAGCGATAACCGAGCGATAAAACTTTTATAATATGCCTGAGAGGACATGGGTAGAAGGTAAAAAAATCAACATCTGGAAAAAGAAACATATCGTGTGTGAGCAAAAGCCCATTTGAACGAGAAAATCAGTAGTAAAACGGCTTGATAAATATTCACGTCAGTAATATTATGGCTTTGTGATGCGTTCAGTTGTGTATGTAATTAAAGCATGATAACAAAACATCGTGTGGAGTCGGTGTTTCGTTACACCTTTGTTCAGTGCTGCGGTGTTAATAGTGAATTGTGGGTAAAACAGAGGAATAAGTGGAGGGAGGAATGGCAAGAAAAGGACTGGTGATGGATAGGAGGAAAAATCAAGGATTTGGCTCAAGAGCTTTTTTGTACAAGTCACGCTTATCCCAACACCTTCCAAAAAACTTTGATTGGTCGAAGCTATAATGAGGGTGAGCCTCTATTCTGACACACTGTCTATTATCTGATTGAAAACATGTCTATCTCAGGTGACAGCTACATAATGAGCTTTAAATGTCTGAGGTCAGGCTAAACTTAACAATTCTCAGCAATCTTGCATGTTAAATATGTCTTCAGGCATCTCATGTAATTGGTCAAAATTAATAGCATCTCAACCACAAGACTGTTAAGTTGTTTAACAGATATTTGGCGTCACGATAGTTGCTAATTATACCGGGATTTATGTATATGTGCACGATCCTTCGCAGTAAAGCACTATTTGAGCAATAGTGAAAATCAGACCTGAAAAAAATTTCAGGCCTGTACGGGACTCGAACCACTGACCTCTGCGATACTAGTGCAGCGCTCTACCAATTGAGCTAACAAGCCAACTGAGAGCAGGCCATCAAATTAATTCGACATGAACCCGTAGATGATAAATCAAACAACAACAAACATATGAAACATATGTATGAACTGCGGTTATGAAACGTATATGTGCACGATCCTATACGTTTCATAACCGCAGTTCATACATATGTTTCATATGTTTGTTGTTGTTTGATTTATCATCTACGGGTTCATGTCGAATTAATTTGATGGCCTGCTCTCAGTTGGCTTGTTAGCTCAATTGGTAGAGCGCTGCACTAGTATCGCAGAGGTCAGTGGTTCGAGTCCCGTACAGGCCTGAAATTTTTTTCAGGTCTGATTTTCACTATTGCTCAAATAGTGCTTTACTGCGAAGGATCGTGCACATATACGTTTCATAACCGCAGTTCATACATATGTTTCATATGTTTGTTGTTGTTATACCGGGATTATCGATTGTACTGTTAGTCCGCGAGTTTTTTGCTCTGTATTCTAAAAGGAAAGTCCGCTTTACACAAAACAAAAGTGACAAAACGGAAAAAGAAACAGATGAAATCCATGACAAGCAATTTTATGCTGCTTAAGGGCACAGTTCCGTTTTCCTCTTGCTCTGATGTGCGAAATCACAAACATGCGTGAAGGGACTGGTAACCAAAAATTAAAAAACCACCAAAGAGAGATAGGAAAAATCCATCGATAAGGACCACCATGGTCTCCTCACCAGTGACTAAAGAGTCAAGTCCCTGTCTCATTATCTCTTGAGAAAAGAATATTTTGACAATTAAATTGGCTGGAAGAGCGAAAATGAAAAGCCGGAAGAAGTGGAGAACAGAATGTTCAGAGTAGAAGAAACGAAAAGAGGTAGCCGGAGATAGGAGGATTTCGGTTTCCATTCAAAACTTATTTGAGCGAAACTTAGCCAATGTATTCATTTTCGGCGCGTTCAGTTATTTCACGCCTGTTGACCAATCAATAAATCCTCAAGCAGGTTCGAGTTAACGTTTCTGTAAATAGCGTCGAGTGATAATTTTAAAGTCTATGAATGAAATACTTACGCTGTGTGGAATTATAAAATAATAGTAAAACAGTGATACAAAACAGTACCTAAATTTAAATCAAATGGAGATACATGTACCGCGCGGGAGCATGGAGGCAAGAGTTGGTGAGGCAAAAAGGCACTGAGAGGGGTGGGGAGAGCATATGCTTGCGCGTGACTTTCACTCGGCATAAGGACAACGAGTTGACATGTTTAGCTGTTGCGTGTGTTGCCCAAGATAAAACAAACCATCTCCACTTATCTACAACAAACTTTTAAGATTAAGCTGCATAAGCCACTGATTATGTTAACCTATCAAAATAAACGTCATACAGAGTCTATTCTTTTTTAAAATCACGCTCTTCCCAAACACTTTCAATTAAGCTTCGCGATTGGCCGAGACCATACTGAAGCCACTCTTCCACTGAAACCTGTCCGCCATCTGATTGAAAACATGTCTGTCTGCAACTGCACAGTGAGCATCAAAATGATCAAGGTCGCGGCAACTTACACGATTGTCAGAAATCTCGCTTGTCAATTACCACATGTATTTCATCAGGCGCTCCCCCTATTAAACAGTCGGGTACGAAGACTAGTTAGTATTTTCAATGAAAAATGGCCTATTTATTTGAAAAATTTCGAGCTAGCACTACGATAGCGTCTAGTTTTTTCTGAAAATCACGCTCTCATTTAACACCTTCGCCATTGGTGATGGCCATTCTGGAGACTCACTGAAGGTCAGCCAATCTTCCTAAAACCTGTCAACCATCTGATGAGAACATGTTTGTCTACCGAGGTCAAACCGTATAAAATTAGAAGTATTCTCAGAAATCTTGCATGTCAAATACGCCTTTAGGCATCGCATCTGATTCGTTAATATTCATAGCATTTCATTCGCAAGACAACAACTGTTTTGTTAGGGGTGTTTAATACGTGCAGCAAAATCCTTCCTTTCAAGCCGCTAAACATGGATATCAAAACCTTACTTGACAATCTTCATGAAGAGGTTTCCTGTCCGGTGTGCATGACCACATTTACTGAACCAAAGCAGCTGCCATGTTTACACAGCTTCTGCCTTCACTGTTTAGAAGGAATTCAAAGAAACAGTGGCCGCCATGATGTCATAACGTGTCCTGAGTGTCGCAAGGAGAGTCAAGTCCCTGGTGGAAACCTTAAAGATCTGCCCACTAACTTTCGTATCAACAGTTTACTGGATGTGCTGGCCATAAGGGAGTGCAGTTCTACTGGAGTCAAGTGCAGAAACTGCGACAAAAGAACAGTGCAAAGTTTCTACTGTTTTCAGTGTTGTGCATTCTGGTGTGAAGAGTGTATTACTGTGCATAACTTACTCCGAGAAAACAAAGAACACCGAGTACTTGCCCTGAAAGATTTTGAAGATCAAGATATTGAAGATATCATGAAGCGACCAGCATTTTGTTCACGACAAGGCCACGAAAAGAAAAAGTTGAAATTCTTCTGTGTCAAATGTGAAGAAACTGTTTGTTCTTCATGCGTTGTAACCGCTCACGATGGACATGTTAAAGTACTATTAGAAGAAGCGGCCAATGAAAAGAAATCGCTAGTCATGTCCACGATTGAATCCAACAAAGCAAAAGCACAAAGGATGAGAAACAAAATCTTGAAACTTGACGAGAGTTGTCATAACATCGAAGCAAACGTTGCCAAAGTAAAAAGAAGCGCGCAACAGTTTGCAGAAAGCATGATCGCAGTTATTGAAGCCAAGAAACAGGAAATCTTTAATGAAGCGGATCATGAGGCGCAACAATCCCTGGAACGTTTGCGAATACAAAGGATCGAAATGGAACAGAAAGTCAAAATGATCGAAACAGCAGTCACAAAATTTGAAACGCTTTTAAAGCGAAGCACCAGCGCAGAGCTTGCAGAGTTAGATAAGGCAATAAACACAATCATCCCGAAAGAAGTCGACGATGAGCGCGAACAACTGGACTGTGACCTCGAAGGTCTGCGTCAATTAATCTTTGAGGAAAACGAAGCCTTAAAGGCAAAAACAATACAAGGAGGAATTGGCCGTGTTTTTAGCTCTGAGTCGAAAGCGGATCAGTCGACTGCTAAAGGAAAAGGACTCACTGAAGCGATTATTGGAATTCAAGCGAACTTTGTTTTAACAACAAAAAATGCCAAAGGGCAACAATGTTACGAAAAGCGCGACCGAGTAACTGCGGAAATAAAAAATCAGGAAGGCCATGACTGTGCAACAGAAGTGCGAGTGAAAGATAACCACGATGGTAGCTACAAAGTCAGTTATTTTGCCAAAGAAACCGGAAGATGCGAGGCAGTAGTCAAAGTGAATGAGGAAGAAGCTGGAGGCAGTCCTTTCTCGATTGAAGTTTCACCAAGACAATTCAGACCCGTGTTATCTTTAGGACAACATGGCTCGTCTCCTGGAATGTTAAGCGCACCCTGGGGAGTGGCAGTGAATGAACGTGATGAAATTGCAGTGACTGTGTTCGATAACTACAGGGTTCAGGTATTCAGTAGCGATGGAACTTACTTAAGATCTTTTGGTAGTAAAGGTGATAAACAAGGCGAGTTCAACCGGTCTGCTGGGATAGCTTTTGATAAAAACAATAACATTATAGTGGCGGACTGTCATAACCACCGTGTTCAGTTGTTCAGTGAGCAGGGTGAGTACCTGAGCCAGTTTGGTGGGAAAGGAAATCGTGATCACCAGCTGTTTAACCCTCTTGGCTTATCTGTAGAGAATGACGGAAATATAATTATTGCTGATTCAAACAACAAATTAATCAAGATGTTTTCTCCTAAAGGCCATTTTTTAAATAAATTCGGTGGTGAGGGTTCTTTAACCTTTCCCTTTCACTGCATACAGTATGAAAAATATCTCATAGTGTCAGACTCAGCTGAACATTGTATCAAAGTGTTTGATAGGAATGGTAACTTTTTGTACAGATTTGGAAATAAGGGGGAGGGGGATGGGGAGTTCAATAACCCTCGTTGTTTATCAGTTAACAAGGCAGGACACCTGATGGTCTGTGATTCACAGAATCACAGAGTTCAGGTATTTGATCTTAGTGGAAAGTTTATAACAAAATTTGGATCAAAAGGAGACAAAAAAGGAGAATTTAATGCTCCTGTCTCTGCTGCAGTGCTCAGCGATGGTCGAATACTTGTGTCTGAATATATTAACGATCGCATTCAGATATTCGAATAGACTAACATCAGTACGCCTTAAAAGATTTGAATTAATTTTATGCAACTTTTAAACATGAAACTACTCTGGACAAGTGATGTATGTTCTCAGTAAGAATATTTTGAACTACAAAACAACCAATCACATCACAAATTTCAGAGATTGCGCATTAGAACCCTTCAACTCCCAAAGATCTGATTAGTCAATTCTACCCTCTGGCTGCTACACATTTCTTTGTGAA
>NC_142523.1:4450905-4470905 GCF_964205215.1 Stylophora pistillata
TTTAGAATAATCCCTAGAGAGGCACGGGTTTTTGAAGCTATTTAATGCATTCATATAACGTTTGGAAAAATCCCTAGAGAGGCACGAGTCTTTGAAGCTATTTAAAAACCTCGCAGCACGTATTTTATCGAGTCTAAAATCAATGCTGGTCGTTTTGAAATAGTATATAAATAGCTTTATTTACAAGCCGGAAGTAGTGTTTCACCCCTGAGAGATCTAAGCCAACCGGAAGTTCTTTCAGCGCACCCTTGAGAGTTTGTAACGCAACACGCTAATGCTAAATGCGCTTCCGACTGTTTTGTGAAAACCAAAATCCTTCCCAGAGATAAATAATGGCCATTTTTTTTTTTGTAAAACGCGGCCATGCCCTAAACTTTGTTTCTTTTATAACTTCAAGTTCCGAAAGCATCACGTATTTCGCGGTTACTGACTGCTCATTCGGAGGGCAGCTCTACAAAATACTGCAGCCGCAGCAGCAGTTCTCTGGGGGTAGTCTGGAGCATACACTTTGTGATCATGACCGTAGACCCAGAGGCGACTTGATTGCTCCTTCCATTGGTAGGCAACTTCAGACACGGCTACTGCTCGCAGCTGTTGGCGCTGAAAACAAAGACATGTCCATAGCTAATTAGTGGGGCGCGAATGTTGGGACGCTAAGAAAAGTTGTACAAACAACACAGAGTGGACGGCAGCAAGAATCTTTCCTTTAAATAATCTGCTACTGTTATTACTGTTGTAAGCGTATTCCACGTCTATTTGCGATTTATTTTGCTGAGATGTGTTACTATTTGTTAACCCAAAGATGGCGGATTAGAGTTATTGATGTGACCTGATGTTTGTTCTCTTTTTATGGATTGGGCATTTACTTTGATATTACATGAGGTGTGAAATGAGAAACTTCTAACTCGGATGAAAAAGCACATGTTTTGGAGTAGAGAAGGTTTTTTTTTCGGCTTTGTAAAAAACTGGCAGAGTTTCGGAATAAATTGTGGTAAACAAGTTACAAATTATGTCGATTTGAAGTCTCGGCAACACCTGATTTAATCAATTTTCTGATTAAAGATCTATCTACCTGCATAAGAATGCTCTTGGCGTGCCACTTGGTGCTGTGTTCGTCTACCAGCCTCTTCGAGCCCATGTTTATTTGCTGGTCAAAAAAGGTCTTGATGGGCCACACCTTAATGAGAATCACAGAGAACATGGGTGTAGTTTAGTAAGAACGAGAAGGCGAAAGAGATAAAGTCATGAGTAATCCAGGATCGTATTAATTTTGCTTTACTCTTCTCTGTGATTGGTACAAAAAAAAAAACTCGCACTACTCAACAAATCGGATGCAAAACTAAAACCAGTCACGACCTGTTCGTCTGCACTTTCCCGCGCTTTAGGCGGTTTGCCTGTTTTTACTTTGATTTTTCATTGGCTCAGGATTCAGGTAGTTTTCTCGTTCTTCAATCTCCCCAAAGCTCTTTCTCACATTTCCCTTTGGCTAACTTTGCTGTTGCATTTACAAATCTGGTCACTTGCATTTTCCCGCGCTTTAGACAAATTTGTTGTTTTTATCTTAGGTTCTTATTGGCTGATTGTGATATTTCCTTCAATCTGATTGGCTGTTATGATTACTTTGCTTTTGGTTTGAAAACTCAATCGAATAGCGCGCTATGTTTATGTCGGACGAAGAGTCTATTTGTAAGAAAAGAAAAAAACTCACCCCTGGTAGTTCTTGCTTAAATATTTCAGTTCTTTACGAATAAACGATGAGTTCAGCGGGCAACTAATCTGATGTTTCGACGAATCATATTCCAGATCTTCGGATTTCAAAAGGAATCGAGTCCCAAACCTTTGCATTTCACAAGGTCTTTCTGATCTTCGGGTTTCAAGCTCGGATGGTCACCGGAACGCAAACCCTTGGAATTTCGAAATCTAAAATCTAGATTTCGAGTCCTTGTGCGGGGACTCGGATGTTTTTGGTTTCCTCCACGTTCGTGACCAAACAAATAGCTTCGTTCCGCTTCATTAGAAAGAATATGGTTCAAAAAATTTTAGCATCGCATGTCAACGTACCCTTCCACGTCCACAACACTTGTCACAGCGCTTGTATCCCACAGCCATACAATCATGGCACGGCTGGGAATAAAAGTGAGATGAAATAACATGAAAAAAAGAATAAGAAGAATAATGTGATGGTTAGAGACCTCTCTTACATTGACCCTGGGGGCATGTTGGCTTAAAATGTTAAATTTATTAGAGATTGACTCTAAGTGAAGTCCCATCCATCAGATGAACTTAACTCTTTAGGCTAACATGCCCCCAGGGTCAAATATGGGAGAGTTCCGTAACTGTCAGTTTATTCAGCATGGACAATTTGTTATTAAATAAGTTTCGTTTTATTCTGATCTCGTATTCATGTTGTTTCATTTCATTTTTCTTTCCAGCCGTGTCATGATTGCATGGCTGGGGGGTACAAGCGCTGTTACAAGTGTTGTGGATCTGGAAGGGTACTTTAATGTCAAAATCTTTAGTTTCATATTCATTTTAATGAAGAACGATGTTATTTGTTTGCTCACGGACATGAAGGAAACAAAAACCTCCGAGTACCGCTCAAAGAATCGAATTGTAGATCTTGGAAATGGAAATTCTTAGATTTCGCGTTCCAATGACCATCCGAAACCCAAAGATCAGGGAGACCTCGTGAAATCTGAAATTTGAGATTTGAAGTAAGATGCCTAAATTTGATTGTACTACAAAACCCAAAACTAATTTATAAAAGCAAACTAGACCTCACAGTCCATTCTTTGATCTCATCATATCTTTTGCCAGAAGAATTATCAAGAAGAACTGTCTGGCACAATTGTCCAACAGAAGAGTCCTGCAAAATTGTCCAGCAAAATTATTCTAATTATGGAGTAAACTTTAAAAACAAACTCTGGCATTTGAATGATCTGCTAATCTCTTTGCATTCCTTTTCACTGTCTATGTACTCAGGGGGGAGGGGGTGAGGCATGGCATAAGTAATATGGTTTCTATTAGTAATATGGTCTATATTGTACCCACCTGACTTCAAATAACGCTCCTACTCTCTACCAAACAGCTTTTCCTTCAGATTCACCATTCTGTGTAACTGTATCCGAAAATAAAATAAATACAGTAACTGTAATTCTATTCATCGACTATGGAACAAAAATTATTTGTTATTGAACCCTTTTACTGCCATTACTTTTCTGTCAAAGCGGCCAGAGTTTTATCCTCGGCGCTCCAGGAACTCCTCCTGACGACCCATAAAACAATCACATTTAAAAGCAACCAAGTGTTTGATAAGTCAGTATAGGACTTGGTATTACTATAGGGACTTAACCCTTTAATCCCTCAGAGTGACTAACATTTTATTTCTCCTTACATTATCACCCCTGAACCACACATTAAGGTCAGGAGAATTACGAAAATGATCATCAACTAAAGAAGCTCTTCATTATTAAACAAATTCTCCTTATCAGAACCTTAGGAAATGTATAGAGAACAGTATGGAGAATATGCACACTGATGTTAGGATGTAAACAGGGGAAATGAGGACTGGAGAGGAAGGAATAAAAACGTCCTGATTTTTGTGCCCTGCTCAGCTGCCATTCCAACCTTGGACAACCTTGGACAACCTTTTCCTGTCCCTTGCGATAAAATATGCAGATTTATGATTAAGAAAAAACATTTTTGCACTCCTTTCCATCTTCCCACCTTTAAAAAAGACTCAGCCTCCTGCCATTTATTTTCAGTCGTCTTACACCCTCCCCCCCCCAACTCTCCTGGCCCTGGTTGCTTGAAGAGTAGGTAACACTATCCACTGGATGAATCACTATCTGCTTCATAGCGCTGTACATTTTGTTAACACTTACACCCCGGGTAGCCATTTATCCCTTGGATAGTGTTATCTACCCTTTAAACAGCTAGGCTCTGGGCTTGGCCCTTCTGTTCCTCTTTACACCCTTTATCCTCTTTACCCTCCCCCTCCCAACTCTCCTGGCCCTGGTTGCTTGAAGAGTAGGTAACACTATTCACTGGATGAATCACTATCTGCTTCATAGCGCTGTACATTTTGTTAACACTTACACCCTGGGTAGCGATTTATCCATTGGATAGTGTTATCTACCCTTTAAACAGCTAGGCTCTGGGCGTGGCCCTTTTGTTCCTCTTTACCCATAAGGAGACTGGTCATCACACAACTAATTAATTTTCTGACATCCTGGCAGTGAATTAACAAAAAAATGCAAAACAGCTTGAGTAAATCATACCAACAAGAAAGAAAAAACACTAAAAAATTTAACAGCGGTAAAAGTGGTTACTTTTTCAACTTAAATCAAGGATATCAAGCTTCAGGGACTGATTCTGCCAAACCTTTCTTTGTAGAATGATTCCTTCAATCTCTTCCAAAGTGTACATTTTCAAAGATCTTCGTCACCTTTCACAGATGTCTTCCTTCTTAGATATTGTCCTCGCGGTTTTTTTATCGTCAGAAAATGTACCAGGTAATTTTCAAGCATCATTCACTGTACATCTTGGAATCAAGCGAAAAAACAAGAATTGGAAAGAACACTGTCATTAAATATACCTTTTAAGTATTCATTGCAAGTTAATCAAGGCGTTCAAAAAATTAGCTTCAAAATTTTTAGATGCTTTTTTTTATGCTCATCACTCTGTCTATAGAACAAAACATATTAAATAACTCATCAATGAATTTGAATATACGAAAACCATATGTGTCTACTGCAGTTTCATGAAGTGTCATTTCATCTCAGAATTGCTACCAAATGAATGTATTTTCAGTAGATCATTATTGATGAAATGACTGAGATTCAGTGTGCTATGAGTAATGTCAGCGACCTACATTAATTTATTGTACTGAGAAACCCAAACTGATTTAGAAAATCATTAGATCTCACAGTCCATTATTTCATCGCATCACAGTATCCTTCTCCATAAGAATAATCCAGAAGAATAATCCACCAGAATTATCCAGCAGAATAATCTACCAGGGAAATCCAGCAGAAGAATCCTGCAGAATTATCCAGCAGATTTATTCTGACAATGGAGTGAACTTTTAAAACAGACCTTTGCATTTGAATGATCTGCTAATTTCTTTGTATTCCTTTTCACTCTCTATGTAATCAATGGGGGAGGGAGTCAAGGGAAAGGGGGGGGGGAAGACATGACATGAGTAATGGTCTCTATAGGTACCCACCTGACTTCAAATGACGCTTCTACTCTCTGCCAACCTGTTTCTTCTTCAGATTCACCATTCTCCAACATCCTAGTAGTAAATTTACAAAAGTGCCTTCATAACATAACTAAAGCAAAGCATGCGCTCTGATTGGTTTATACAGCATCTACTATTTGCCTATGGGCGCATGCTGCTGACGTGAGCAAATGCTAAGACCACAGGCGCCCCAAGCACTCTTTGAAAACCACACAAGGAACACAATTTACTTATTTATAAGTATTTGTATGGGATTTTCTACAAGATATCCACAGAGATAGTTAAAAGTGAAAATATCAAATAAAAATGGCTTACCTTGTTCCATACGTGTGTTGTTTGCTCCTGGTGTCGTTATTTTACCGATTTCACTTGATTTAAGCGGTTTTTTTTAATCCTGGCTTTCTATGTGGAATCACTCTGTCTATCACTCTGTCTATATCCTTATAAATATGCAAATTCTATTCCTTGCGTGGTTCTCAAAGAGAGCTTGGGCCACCTGCGCTAAGACTATTTTCCACACGCGCTTTTTTTTTTTGATCACGTAAGATTTGTTAAATAAAAGGGAACTCTTGTTACAATATATCAATGTTATGTTATAAAACAACTGGTGAACGCCATAGCGAGCACTATTGAGTTATGGATGCACTTGGGAGGTTTGCTAAGCACTCAAGAAGCTAGAGTCACACGAGACGATAGCCTTGTGCCACTCTTAGCTTCTTTCGTCCTTAGCAACCTCCCGCGTGCATCCATAACTCATTATAGTTCACCACTAAATTTTCTCCGGTTCTTATTGGTTTAAATCGATCACGTGACGCGATAGTGTTCATCCATGGAGAGACACTATCAGCCCATAGTGCCTGCCCGCGGAAAATACCCGGATGGATAGTGCCTGTCCACGGAAAATACCTGGATTGGTAGTACTCATCTGTGAAAAGTTTTGAATAGTTTGACGGGCGTGAAGTTAGGCAGATCGGAAAAACAGTGACTTTTCAATTCTGACAGGTATAATGTATTATTTAGCCAATGTACGGTTGCGAATTATTGACATTTGTGACAAGCTGTAGGCATGGAAGATACTTTAGTGGTGCACAATAAAAACAATAGACTGTTTATGTCTCGGAACTATCAGTCTGATAGTTGCCCCTTGGAAATTTGATGTTCTTAAAACTTGCATATTTTCCCTCGAAGCTTCGCTTCTCGGGAAAATATTTGTTTTAAGAACATCAAATTTCCGCGGGTCAATTATCAGACCGATAGTTCCTCGACAGAAACACTCTATTGTTTAAATAGTACACGCTATGGCATTCACCATTTGTTAATTGAGCTTGACTAATATATACCAAAAGTGAAGAAAAATACTCAAAAATTAAACAACAGTGAAAGTGGTTACTTTTCGACTTAAATCAACGATGTCAAGCTTTCAGGGGCTAATTAAAGCAGTCCTCCAGAAAACATACCGCTAGCGTGTTTTCTAAGTGCAAGACAATAATGGTAGATCTTGTGTTCAGAATATTTTACATTTTTTTTTTTTTTTACATTTTTCAAACCTTTCTTTGTAGAAGGATTCCTTCAATCTCTCCAAGAGTGTACGTTTTGAAAGATCTTCGTCACCTTTTAAAGACATCTTGCTTCTTTAATATTGTCCTCACATTTGTTTTTGTAGTCCAGAAATGTACCAGGTAATTTTCGAGCATTGTTAACTGTACATCTTAGAATCAGGCAAAAAAGCAACAATTTAAAAGAACACTGTCATTAAATATACCCAAGTATTCATTGCAAGTTAATCAAGGGCAAGGCATTCAAGAAATTAGCTTCAAAATTTATCACTGTCAGAGGAAGCCATCTTGGCCCAAAAATGCAGGGAACTGAGACCGAACCTGAAACCCTGGTGCCAGTCCGTGCGTGGCCCACCGTATTTACTCCTGGCGCTTGCCTCATAAGCGGCGTTTATTTTAAGGGGCGCGTATTCCAAAACTTGACGCGACGCCGGAATGTCTTAAAATTTTTCCAAAACATTTCTTGTCCGCCAAGAGCCTAACAAGGAATTTTTTTGATTTGGCATAGCCTACTCGAAGTAGCTCCTTCCCCCTACGGTACTGCCACGAAAAGATAAACTTCTCAGAATTTTCAGAAATCTTGCACGTCAAATAGGCCTTTAGGCATCAAATGTGATTGGTCAATATTTATAGCATTCCACGAGTTTTAGTTTTCAAAACTTTTGTTTGATATCAAGTTTAATATCATAGGTGACAAATTACTCCTTAATTTTGGCGCGAAATATCAGCGTTAATTTTTAATTTCACATGTGAAATTACAAAATTGCCATGGTAACATCTCTTGTATCTCGATCAGAGCCAAGATGGCGTCGAGTTTTAAGACGGTGACCCTTGTAGAAGTTACGAAATTAAAAGAAGCGGCCGAAAATTTATTAACAGGCACGTAGAATTCGAAAGGTGTTTTTTGTGAAGAAACTCAGAAAATTACGAACTTTAACTACAATGCATGCTTTAAACGAAAACTATATTCCTTTTCATATACAATGAAATATATGAAGTTCATATATTTTGAACTGCGGTATTAGATACGTATGATGCGCGATCCTCGCAGTAGATAGCGCTATTTAAGCAATAGCGAAAATCAGACCTGAAAAAAAAATCAGGCCTGTGCGGGATTCGAACCACTGACCTCTGCGATACTAGTGCAGCGCTCTACCGATTGAGCTAACAAGCCAACTGGGAGCAGGCCATTAAGTTGATTCGCAATAAACCCGTGAAAGTGATAAATCAGATACAATGAAATATATGAAGTACAGGCCTGATTTTTTTCAGGTCTTATTTTCGCTATTGCTTAAATAGCGCTATCTACTGCGAGGATCGTGCATCATACGTATTCCTTTTCATGTTCTCGGTTTTCGATAGAATAAACCAGTAAAAACAATTACGATTGTGAAAGTAATTTGTCATCCACGATATTAAAAGGTAATCAAATGGTTTTCTTGTGAAATTAGGAAATAATTTCATTTACGTTTTGTCAAAATTCTGTTAATTTCCCTCGTCTGAAGGCTCGGGAAATTATCAGAATTTTGACAAAACGCGCGTGAAATTATTTCCTAATTTCACTCGTCGCCATTTGATTACACATACAAATATGATGACAAGGAGTTTGACTAATGGTCGTGGGTCGTGAGTACAAAACGTGGTTCGTGGGTGTAAGTCGTGGGTCGTGGGTGTGGGTAAAAGTCGTGGGTGTGGGTAGTACTTAATAATTAATGGTTAATAGCTCATATTTAATAATATTGATAGTACTTCTAATAATTAATTACTGTTATTATTGTAGGGGAGAAGGGTTTATTCGGAATCCGGCCGACCGACGAGCCTATCGAGTAGTAATTCTTGGGTGAAAAAGGTTCTTGACAGTGAAAATAAATAACCATTACTATACCTTGCTTAATTAAATGGCCTTTTTCAGGGCATCTTCTTCGCTGTCCTGCTGGTAAGCTCGCATCCAGGTTTGGCTGTCATCTGGAGTATTCTGATCTCCCCATACAACTCCCGCGTAAGTTCTTTTGGCTGAACTAATTGACCAAATAAAGCGAAAACGGGAAAAGTTAACAGCGACTGCTTGAGAAAATCCGATCTTTGAACCATACAAAAAACCTGGGCACACAAAGTACGTACTACCGTGAAGTAAATGTAATACTTCTCGACGAACAATGAAACGTATGTTTCTTGAGTACGTTTGATTTCGTAACTCTGCCGAGTCTGGTCTTTGTCAAATAAGAAATGAATCATTTAAACTATTAGAACCTCTTCATTTATTTATTTACTTATTTCAATAATCCTTCAGATCTAATTTATTTTATGATTTAGAAAACGACCTGGCTAGTTAAATGGAGGAAGAAAAATTTTAAGATTGTAATCAGTTCTTCGTTTAATTTTATGTCACCGATGCCAGTTGTCGACGTGATCAATTTAACATAGTCCTGCGATTTTCATAGTTATTTCCTAGAATATTTCCGCCATGCTGAGATGGAAACCCTTTCCTGAAAAAAAAAACAAAACAACAAACAGCAAAGTGAATAGACGGTTTTATGACAAGAGTAGAATTTTTTAATTGTATAATTAACTAATGTAATGAAATTTTGCAAATCCATCTGAAAATGTGTCAATAAAATGGTTATGATTGTTTTTCAATTTTGCTGTTTAATAAGTGTTGAATAGAGGGATTCGAAACTTCCTGACTAATTTACGACCAAATTAACGGGAGACTCAATTTATTAGAAGGAAAGATTGAGATATTTTAAAAATTTCATTGAATGGCTAATTCCGGAGATAATATTCCACAGGATTC
The DNA here is from genome assembly GCF_964205215.1 of Stylophora pistillata. Taxonomy (NCBI): domain Eukaryota; kingdom Metazoa; phylum Cnidaria; class Anthozoa; order Scleractinia; family Pocilloporidae; genus Stylophora; species Stylophora pistillata. The sequence continues at coordinate 4,460,498 of NC_142523.1, forward strand.
AAGCCAACCGGAGGTTTGTAACGCAATACGGTAATGCTCAATCTTAAAAAGCTGATTGATAGCCCAAGAAGCTGGCGGGTTCGTGCGCGCATTGAAGCGTTTTAAGCAGAGAAGCCGCATGAAGTTTAATGCTCGAATTAGCTGCTCCGCCACCTTTATTTTTATCGCTGGTCATGAACAACTACCAACTAGGCCCGTTACCCGGAGGGATTTCCAGCGATGCTCAGTTTTTTTGGCAAATTGTCCAATTAAATCTCACACCATAACTCTGACGAGATGCAGTTTTTGTTTTGCTGAAGCTCCTGTGAACAACGTTGAGTAATTAGTCGCGTTGTTGTTCAGTTTCCTGTTCAGTAAACTTTAAGGCAATGATTTTGACCTTTGTCGTCTCGGTTATCGCTTCTTAAAAGCAAAACTTTTATAATATGCCTGAGAGGACATGGGTAGAAGGTAAAAAAATCAACATCTGGAAAAAGAAACATATCGTGTGTAAGCAAAAGCCCATTTGAACGAGAAAATCAGTACTAAAACGGCTTGATAAATATTCACGTCAGTAATATTATGGCTTTGTGATGCATTCAGTTGTGTATGTAATTAAAGCATGATAACAAAACATCGTGTGGAGTCGGTGTTTCGTTACACCTTTGTTCAGTGCTGCAGTGTTAATAGTGAATTGTGGGTAAAACAGAGGAATAAGTGGAGAGGAATGGCAAGAAAAGGACTGGTGATGGATAGGAGGAAAAATCAAGGATTTGGCTCAAGAGCTTTTTTGTAAAAGTCACGCTTCTCCCAACACCTTCCAAAAGACTTTGATTGGTCGAAGCTATAATGAGGGTGGGCCTCTATTCTGACCCACTGACTCAAGTTATCTGATTGAAAACATGTCTATCTCAGGTGACAGCTACGTAATGAGCTTTAAATGTTTTAGGTCAGGCTAAACTTAACAATTCTCAGTAATCTTGCATGTTAAACATGTCTTCAGGCATCTCATGTAATTGGCCAAAATTAATATAGCATCTCAACCACAAGACTGTTAAGTTGTTTCACAGATATTTGGCGTCACGATTGTTGCTAATTATACCGGGATTATCGATTGTAGTGTTGGTCCGCGAGTTTTTTTGCTCTGTATTCTAAAAGGAAAGTCCGCTTTACACAAAACAAAAGTGAAAAAACGGGAAAAGAAACAGATGAAATCCATGACAAGCAGTTTTATGCTGCTTAAGGTCACAGTTCCGTTTTCCTCTTGCTCTGATGTACGAAATCACAAACATGCGTGAAGGGACTGGTAACCAAAAATTAAAAAGACCACCAAAGAGCTCTCTAGAGATAGGAAAACATCCATCGATAAGGACCACCATGGTCTTGTCACCAGTGACTAAAGAGTCAAGTCCCTGTCTCATTATCTCTCGAGAAAAGAATATTTTGACAATTAAATTGGCTGGAACAGCGAAGCTGAAAAGTGGAGGAAGTGGAGAACAGAATGATCAGAGTAGAAGAAACAAAAAGAGGTAGCCTGAGATAGGAGGATTTCGGTTTCCATTCAAAACTATTTCGAGCGAAACTTAACCAATGTATTCATTTTCGGTGCGTTCAGTTATTTTACGCCTGTTGATCAATCAATAAATCCTCAAGCAGGTTCGAGTTAACGCTTCTGTAAATAGCGTCGAGTGATAATTTTAAAGTCTATGAATGAAATAAAGGCTGATAGTTTCGAAAGAAACTGTTTGGGGCTGCGTCGGTGGGAGCAACGAAATAATTTGGATATATCAACAAAGTTGAAATGGTAAATTGAAACGTCAGCTTTTGTAATTGTTACGGTGGCCAATTTACCATTTCAACTTTGTTGATATATCCAAATTATATGAATGAAATACTTGCTCTGTGTGGAATTATAAAATAATAGTAAAACAGTGATACAAAACAGTACCTAAATTTAAATCAAATAGAGATACATGTACCGCGCGGGAGCATGGAGGCAAGAGTTCGTGAAGCAAAAAGGCACCGAGAGAAGTGGGGAGAGAATATGCTTGCGCGTGACTTTCGCTCGGCATAAGGACAACTAGTTCACATTTTTAGCTGTTGCGTGTGTTGCACAAGATAAAACAAACCATCTCCACTTATCTACAGCAACCTTTTAAGATTAAGCTGAATAGGCCACTGATTATGTTAACCTATCAAAATAAAGGTCATACAGAGTGTATTCTTTTTTTTAAATCACGCTCTTCCCAATCACTTTCAATTAAGCTTCGCGATTGGCCGAGACCATACTGAAGCCACTCTTCCCAAAAACTGTCCGCCATCTGATTGAAAACATGTCTGTCTGCAGCTGCACAGTGAGCATCAAAATGATGAAGGTCTCGGTAACTTACACGATTGTCAGAAATCTCGCTTGTCAATTACCACATGTATTTCATCAGACGCAGCCCCTTCAAAACCGTCGGCTACGAAGACTAGTTAGTATTTTCAATGAAAAATGGCCTATTTATTTGAAAAATTTAGAGTTAGCACTAAGATAGCGTTTAGTTTTTCTAAAAATCACCCTCTTATTTAACACCTTCGCGATTGGTCGTGGCCATTCTGGAGACTCACTGAAGGTCAGCTAATCTTCCTACAACCTGTCCACCATCTGATCAGAACATGTTTGTCTACCGAGGTCAAGCAGTATAAAATTAGAAGTATTCTCAGAAATCTTGCATGTCAAATACGCCTTTAGGCATCGCATCTGATTCGTTCATATTTATAGCATTTCATTCGCAAGACAACAACTATTTTATTAGGGGTGTTTAATACGTGCAGCAAAATCCTTCCTTTCAAGCCGCTAAACATGGATATCAAAACCTTACTTGACAATCTTCATGAAGAAGTTTCCTGTCCGGTGTGCATGACCACATTTACTGAACCAAAGCAGCTGCCATGTTTACACAGCTTCTGCCTTCACTGTTTAGCAGGAATTCAAAGAAACAGTGGTCGCCATGATGTCATAACGTGTCCTGAGTGTCGCAAGGAAAGTCAAGTCCCTGGTGGAAACCTTAAAGATCTGCCCACTAACTTTCGCATCAACAGTTTACTAGATGTGCTCGCCATAAGGGAGTGCAGTTCTACAGGAGTCAAGTGCAGAAACTGCGACAAAAGAAGAGTGCAAAGTTTCTACTGTTTTCAGTGCTGCGCATTCTGGTGTGAAGAGTGCATTACTGTGCATAACTTACTCCGAGAAAACAAAGAACACCGAGTACTTGCGCTGAAAGATTTTGAAGATCAAGATATTGAAGATATCATGAAGCGACCAGCATTTTGTTCACGACAAGGCCACGAAAAGAAAAAGTTGAAATTCTTCTGTGTCAAATGTGAAGAAACTGTTTGTTCTTTATGCGTTGCAACCGCTCACGATGGACATGCTAAAGTACTATTAGAAGAAGCGGCCAATGAAAAGAAATCGCTAGTCATGTCCATGATTGAATCCAACAAAGCAAAAGCACAAAGGATGAGAAACAAAATCTTGAAACTTGACGACAGTTGTCATAACATCGAAGCAAACGTTTCCAAAGTAAAAAGAAGCGCGCAACAGTTTGCAAAAAGCATGATCGCAGTTATTAAGGCCAAGAAACAGGAAATCTTTAATGAAGCGGAACATGAGGCGCAACAATCACTGGAACGTTTGCGAATACAAAGGATCGAAATGGAACAGAAAGTCAAAATGATCGAAACAGCAGTCACAAAATTTGAAACGCTTTTAAAGCGAAGCACCAGCGCAGAGCTTGCAGAGTTAGATAAGGCAATAAACACAATCATCCCGAAAGAAGTCGACGATGAGCGCGAACAACTAGACTGTGACCTCGAAGGTCTGCGTCAATTAATCTTTGAGGAAAATGAAGCCTTAAAGGCAAAAACAATACATGGAGGAATCGGCCGTGTATTTAGCTCTGAGTCCAAAGCGGATCAGTCGACTGCTAAAGGAAAAGGACTCACTGAAGCGATTATTGGAATTCAAGCGAACTTTGTTTTAACAACAAAAAATGCCAAAGGACAACAATGTTACGAAAAGCGTGACCGAGTAACTGCGGAAATAAAAAATCAGGAAGGCCATGACTGTGCAACAGAAGTGCGAGTGAAAGATAACCACGATGGTAGCTACAAAGTCAGTTATTTTGCCAAAGAAACCGGAAGATGCCAGGCAGTAGTCAAAGTCAATGAGGAAGAAGCTGGAGGCAGTCCTTTCTCGGTTGAAGTTTCACCCAGACAATTCAGACCCGTGTTATCTTTTGGACAAAAATACTCGTTTCTCGCTCTTCTCACGGATTTCGGTTCGTCTTCTGGAATATTAACCAGTCCCTGGGGAGTGGCAGTGAATGAACGTGATGAAATTGCAGTGACTGAAAAAGATAACCACAGGGTTCAGGTATTCAGTAGCGATGGAACTTACTTAAGATCTTTTGGTTGTAAAGGTGATAAACCGGGAAAGTTCAACTATCCTAATGGGATAGCTTTTGGTAAAAACAATAACATTATAGTGGTGGACGATGGTAACCACCGTGTTCAGTTGTTCAGTGAGCAGGGTGAGTACCTGAGCCAGTTTGGTGGGAAAGGAAATCTTGATCACCAGCTGTGTTATCCTGGTGGCTTATCTGTAGAGGACGATGGAAATATAATTATTGCTGATTCAAAGAACAAATTGATCAAGATGTTTTCTCCTAAAGGCCATTATTTAAATAAATTCGGGGGTGAGGGTTCGTTAACCGATCCCGTTCACTGTATACAGTATGAAAAATATCTCATAGTGTCAGACTGCTGGGAACATTGTATCAAAGTGTTTGATAGGAATGGTAATTTTTTGTACAGATTTGGAAAGAATGGGGAGGGGGATGGGGAGTTCAATTACCCTCAGTATTTATCAGTTAACAAGGCAGGACAGCTGATGGTCTGTGACTCAATGAATGACAGAGTTCAGGTATTTGATCTTAGTGGAAAGTTTATAACAAAATTTGGATCAAAAGGAGACAAAAAAGGAAAATTTGAGTTTCCTGTCTCTGTTGCAGTGCTCAGCAATGGTCGAATACTTGTGTCTGAATTTAGGAACCATCGCATTCAGATATTCGAATAGACTAACATCAGTACGCCTTAAAAGATTTGAATTAATTTTTTGCAACTTTTAAACATGAAACTACTCTGGACAGGTGGTGTATGTTCTCAGTAAGAATATTCTGAATGGTCAGTTGAACTACAAAACAACCAATCACATCACAAATTTTAGAGATTGCGCATTAGAACCCTTTAACTCTAAAGATCTGATTGGTCAATTCTCCCCTCTGGCTGCTACACATTTCTTTGTGAATTAGTTACGAGAATTTGGAGTTAGATCAAGATAAGAACTTCTACCTGATGAGTTTTGGTATTCTCATTACCTGTTTGCTGAATAATGTATGGATATCATAGGAAGAAGTTACAGGTTAATCACTTCTGGGAGTTAAAGAGTTATACTAAGTGTGATCTGTCAGTCAGCCAAGTCAATAAGCTCTTTTAGGTCAATAATTACACAAGTTTTAAAACTTTTGTTTCATAGTAAGTCTAACACGAAAACAAGAATGCAAAATTCAGTTGTACCAGATCATTAATTATGTTTAGTGGTACAGCTTCAAGTAATGTTACATCTAAGATAAAGCAATTGTACAGCCATAGTTATTTGCTCGAATGTTTTCACCATACTGAGCTGGGAACCTATTCCTTAGTTAAACCAACAGAGTGTTTAGACTGTTCTTTGACATTTAATTTGGTAAAATTTTGTTATTGCATATATAAATATGCAATATGAAATTGTAAATAATCGAAATATAAAAATATGTCAATAAAATAGTTGTGATTGTTAGTAAACTTTGCTGTATACTAAGTCTTTGATAAAAAGAAAAAAGAGTGATTCGAAACTTTCTGACTGATTTACGAGCAATTTACTGGGAGAGGTTGCACATCCACCTGCTAAAATAATCTCATTCAAAAACTTATTAATACTTCATGAGCTGATTAGCCTATCACACGAGGCAAATCAATCACGTGTATGAACCTTTATAGCCGGTATAGAATAATCATTCTGAAAAGCCCGGAAAGGGTTTTGATTTCGGTCTCGGGGAAAATTGGGGTACAATTCATAAACAACTAAATCATCAATGAATTATTAATGAAAATATGATTACTATGATCACTAAAGATCTTTCACGTTAATTTTAATACCAAATTATTCCCTAAAAGGCAGCATACAAAAACATTAACCGCAGTAAACAACAAAGTTTATTTTCCTGATAAATTCTTATTAGAACAGAAATTCGTTCTTTTACAATTTCCCATTGTTCACAAAATTAATTGTACAGTTTTGAATACTCTCAACTTCAACTCTAAATCCTATTTCCTCCAGGCTGGCGTCTTGAATTCTTCTTGAACTTTGCCACTCGTCAAAAATTTTTTAAGCCCACTTTGTGGCATACTGAGTAGCCCTTGGAACACAACTATCCAAGTAATCTTTCTCTTCCTTCGCATTTTTTAGTTCTCGAAACACGCATTTGGGCGGCATTTCAAGGAAAAGCTTACTGAACTTTAAAGCGCCCATAATGTCAAAAAACGTTTTTCGCTCATCTAATTCTACATTTCACCAAATAAACCTCGGTGAAAAATTTTTTTGATTTGGATAAAACGCGATTTTTTTACGAATTTTTACAAAGTTCAAAATTTAATTTTCTTGCGGTCGACCCCTGCCGCTGATCACAAGACTAACGTGCTCAAAATGACCACGTGACTGATGTCTGCGACGTAAGTTCAGGAACCTCACTTGACCTTAAAGTGCATATGAATACACTGGTCGAGTGCGGGTCGTTTACGATATTGTGAGCTTACGATATTGTGACCACTCTATAGCAAATTCCCACTTGTTTTCAAGTCAGATAAGTCACAACCTAAAATCACGTGTTCCTGAACCTACGTCACGACTCACTTCTAACGGAGGAAGACTGGTGCGAATGGTGGACCAAAAACTTATAAAAAATTGCCTTTTATCCAAATCGAAAATTTTTTTCGCAGAAGTTCATTTGGTGAAATGTGGAATTAGATGAGCGAAAAACATTTTTTGACATTAATGTCAATTTCACAGCAGCCGAACAAGGAGCGCTTTTCCCCTCTGTATGTAGTTAACTTTTAATGCATTCAAATCACGTTTAGAAAAATCCCTAGAGAGGCACGGGTTTTTGAAGCTATTTAATGCATTCATATAACGTTTGGAAAAATCCCTAGAGAGGCACGAGTCTTTGAAGCTATTTAAAAAACTCGCAGCACGTGTTTTATCGAGTCTAAAAACACTGCTGCTCGTTTTTAAATAGTATATAAATAGCTTTAATTACAAGCCGGAAGTAGTGTTTCACCCCTGAGAGATCCAAGCCAACCGGAAGTTCTTTCAGCGCACCCTTGAGAGTTTGTAGCGCAACACGCTAATGCTAAATGCGCTTCCGACTGTTTCGTGAAAACTAAAATCCTTCTCAGAGATAAATAATGGCCTTTTTTTTTTTTGTAAAACGCGGCCATTTCCTAAACTTTGTTTCTTTTATAACTTCAAGTTCCGAAAGCATCACGTATTTCGCGGTTACTGACTGCTCATTCGGAGGGCAGCTCTACAAAATACTGCAGCCGCAGCAGCACTTCTCTGGGGGTAGTCTGGAGCATACACTTTGTGATCATGACCGTAGACCCAGAGGCGACTTGATTGTTCCTTCCATTGGTAGGCAACTGCAGACACGGGTACTGCTCGCAGCTGTTAGCGCTGAAAACAAAGACATGTCCATAGCTAATTAGTGGGGCGCGAATGTTGGGACGCTAAGAAAAGTTGTACAAACCACACAGAGTGGACGGCAGCAAGAATCTTTCCTTTAAATAATTTACTACTGTTATTACTGTTGTAAGCGTATTCCACGCGTATTTGCGATTTATTTTACTGAGATGTGTTACTATTTGTTAACCCAAAGATGGCGGATTAGAGTTATTGATGTGACCTGATGTTACCGCCGCAGAACTATAGTTTCTTTTTTGTTTTTGTTCTCTTTTTATGGATTGGACATTTACTTTGATATTACACAAGGTGTGAAATGAGAAACTTGTAACCCGGATGAAAAAGCACATGTTTTGGAGTAGAGAAGAAGGCTTTTTTTGGCTCTGTAAAAAACTGGCAGAGTTTCGGAATAAATTGTGGTAAACAAGTTACAAATTATGTCGAATTGAAGTCTCGGCAACACCTGATTTAATAAATTTTCTGATTAAAGATCTATCTACCTGCATAAGAATGCTCTTGGCAGGCCACTTGGTGCTGTGTTCGTCTACCAGCCTCTTCGAGCCCATGTTTACTTGCTGGTCAAAAAAGGTCTTGATGGGCCACACCTTAATGAGAATCACAGAGAACATGGGTGTAGTTTAGTAAGAACGAGAAGGCGAAAGAGATAAAGTCATGAGTAATCCAGGATCGTATTAATTTTGCTTTACTCTTCTCTGTGATTGGTACAAAAAAAAAACTCGCACTACTTAACCAATCGGATGCAAAACTAAAAGCAGTCATGACTTGTTCGTCTGCATTTTCCCGCGCTTTAGGCGGTTTGCCTGTTTTAACTTTGATTTCTCATTGGCTCACGATTCAGGTAGTTTTCTCGTTCTTCAATCTCCCCAAAGCTCTTTCCAACATTTCCCTTTTGCTAACTGTGCTGTTGCATTTACAAATCTGGTCACTTGCGTTTTCCCGCGCTTTAGACAAACTTGTTGTTTTTATCTTAGGTTCTTATTGGCTGATTGTGATATTTCCTTCAATATGATTGCCTGTTATGATTACTTTGCTTTGGTTTGAAAACTCAATCGAATAGTGCGCTATGTTTATGTCGGACGAAGAGTCTATTGGTAAGAAAAGAAAAAAACTCACCCCTGGTGGTTCTTGCTTAAATATTTCAGTTCCTTACGAATAAACGATGAGTTCAGCGGGCAACTAATCTGATTTTTCGATGAATCAAATTCCAGATCTTCGGATTTCAAAAGGAATCGAGTCCCAAACCTTTGCATTTCACAAGGTCTTCCTGATCTTCGGGTTTCGAGCTCGGATAGTCACCGGAACGCAAACCCTAGGAATTTCGAAATCTAAAATCTAGATTTCGAGTCCTTGAGCGGGGACTCGGATGTTTTTGGTTTCCTCCACGTTCGTGACCAAACAAATAGCTCCGTTAGGCTTCATTAGAAAGAATATGGTTCAAAAGATTTTAGCATCGCATGTCAACGTACCCTTCCACGTCCACAACACTTGTCACAGCGTTTGGATCCCACAGCCATACAATCATGACACGGCTGGAAATAAAAGTGAGATGAAACAACATGAAAAGTAGAATAAGAAGAATAATGTGATGGTTAGAAACCTCTCTTACATTGACCCTGGGGGCATGTTGGCTTAAAATGTTAAATTTATTAGAGGTTTACTCCAAGTCCTGAAGTCAAGCATCGCTATAGGCTCCCTATTTTTTGTATTGTTGACCAAGCGTGTGATCACGATGGTTGGATATTGGTCAAGTTCGTTTTGCTTTTCCCTGTATAGTACCCTGAACAGGTGTATTGTTTTGCCTTTGTTCCTTCTCTTTTTGCGTGAATCATCCTAATTCAATTAATGTACATCATGGAGAAGAAGGAAAGGAAGGGGGTGGGGCTATGTAATAAGTTGTATTCTTAAACCTCTGCACCCTAATATCAGTATGCATATTCTCCATACTGTTCTTCATACATTTCTTAAGGTGCTGACAAGGAGAATTTGTTTAACAATCAAGAGCATCTTTAGTTGGTGATCATTTCCTTTATTCTCCTGACCTCAATGTGTGATTCAGGGGGGGGGGACAGTGTAAGGAGATATTAAATGTTAGTCACTCTTAGAGGGGAAAGAGTAAATGACCCACAGTTTTTGTCAAGGCAAAAATAATAAAACTTTTCTAAATACTTTGTTCTATTGTCTGTATCATGTTAAGTACTACAGTCAGTTCATTTTCTTTTCAACAAAACTTGCCAACCTTAAATCCCCATCAAATGCTGCCCCAACAGCCATTTTATGCCTCCCAGAAAAGATGTTATGCAGAACACCTGTTGAGGCTGTTATGTTCAAAGCAAAATATTATCATGAGGCAAATTAATTAACTTGATTGATAATCTGCTTTAAAAGTGACAAAATGTTTTCATTACAGATTTAATCGAATTATGACTTTTTATTCTGAGAAAAGAAATTTTACAAACTAAGTATTGTGTATGTACCAAATAGAGTGTTTTCAATCTCCAGACTTACCTTCACTGGCCATAAAATTCAGTGCATCATGTCTGTTGCAATAAGCCTCCAGTGCTACCATAAGAAAGCTACATTTAAATGTAA
>NC_142523.1:4475905-4500905 GCF_964205215.1 Stylophora pistillata
AACGTTTTTCGCTCATCTAATTATACATTTCACCAAATAAACTTCGGTGAAAATTTTTTTCGATTTGGATAAAACGCGATTTTTTTATGAATTTTTACAAAGTTCAAAATTGCATTTTCTTGCGGTCGACCCCTGCCACTGATCACAAGAATAACGTGCTCAAAATTACCACGTGACTGATGTCTGCGACGTAAGTTCAGGAACCTCACTTCACCTTAAAGTCCATATAAATACACTGGTCGAGTGCGGGTCGTTTACGATATTGTGAGCTTACGATATTGTGACCACTCTGTAGCAAATTCCCACTTGTTTTCAAGTCAGATAAGTCACAACCTAAAATCACGTGTTTCTGAACCTACGTCACGACTCACTTTAAACCGAGGAAGACTGGTGCGAATAGTGGACCAAAAACTTATAAAAAAATTGCCTTTTATCCAAATCGAAAGTTTTTTTCGCAGAAGTTCATTCGGTGAAGTGTAGAATTAGATGAACGAAAAACATTTTTTGAAATGAATCAACCTCGTTCCCAGGGTCTTTTCCCTTTGTTGGTGGGTGGAGCTGGGGGTGGGGCGGGAAGGAAAAGGCCCTGGGAACGAGGTTGGAAATGAATGGCACTTTAACAGCAACCGAACAAGGAGCACTTTTTCCCTCTGTACGTAATTAACTTTTAATGTCTTCAAATCACGTTTAGAAAACTCCCTAGAGAGGCACGGGTTTTTCAAGCTATTTAATGCCTTCATATAACGTTTGGAAAACTCCCTAGAGAGGCACGGGTCTTTGAAGCTATTTAAAAAACTCACAGCACGTGTTTTATCGGGTCTAAAAACACTACTGCTCGTTTTTAAATACCGTATTTATTCGCCTATAAGCCGAGCGATTTTGCCAACAAATTAAACTGAGAACAGGTAAATTCTCGCCAAGGAAGGGGGTTCGGCTTATAGCCGAGTATTTTCGCCAAAAAATATTTACGGGTGCTTAACAAGATTCGAAATTCAATGTTTATTCGACTGTAAGCCGAGCGATTATCAACAAACACAAATTTCCGAGATCACGAAAGGTAGGTACATGTAAATCATTGTTGGTTCTGCTCGACGGAAGCTCGGATCGCATAGGAGTTTCATCCATATATTTGAACAGCCTGGAGAGCGAATGGCCATACCGCTGCCGAAGTGCGATCACGAACCGATGGAACTGGATGATCTTTTCTTCCAGATCTTGTGGGAGTCGCTGGGCCAGGGTTGTCCTAGTGCGAAGGCTGATGGAATGGCGCTTTTTCCATCTCTGGTAGCAACCCAGTGAGGCTCTGAAGTCTGGATCACTGCTTAACTCCTTCGCTTTTAGCCGTAGAATTAATCCGCTTACAGCAATTCCTGTAAAAGATAACACAGATCAATTGTTTGACTTGTTTTGACGACATGAAAAACTGGCCAATCAGAAGCGGTCATTCCCACGGTTTGTGTAAACATTGCAACACGATCTGACAGATATCAGTTGATCGAAGCTTTTCATTGTTTTAAAGAAGCGAAAGACTTACCTTGACTTCCCTGCTCTGAAAACCAGTCCAGTAGTGTTTGATCCAATTCAGGATACTTTGGCGAAAAGCAGCCCATCGTCTTTCGCTTTGCTGACATTTTAAGCTCACCATAAAACAGGTTCGCTTGATCTTTTCGCCAGCGACGCACCATCGATTCACTGGTTCCGTAATCTCTCGTGATGTCGGAGTTGTTCTCGACGGCCTCTCCTTCAGCAACGACTTTTAGTTTGAACGCTAAGTTGTATGAAGAACGACGAACTTTCGGCATGATGATCGATAACTTTGAAAGAGAGCGATTGTTTGAGACAGGATTCTGAACTCTGGTGAATGTTTTGTTATGTCACGCATGGTTCTATTTATTTACACATTAAATTCAACCTATCTGTGATTTGTTGTTACTTTCAATTAAACGACCAATAACAACTGAGTAAGTAACCTACTTTTTGGTTACATGTTTCCCGAGAGGGAAGCTCCTTTTGTTTTCGGTTTAGGTTAACTCATCTCAGTTAACGACACGGGTGGAGTACTTTGCAATTATTAGGTCTCGGCTTATAGCCGAATGTTTTGTGTTTATTTTTTATTTCAATGCAACAGCTGCTGACATGAAGAAGTTTAGGGTCTCGCCTTATAGCCGAGATCGGCTTATAGGCGAATAAATACGGTAGTATATAAATAGCTTTATTTACAAGCCGGAAGTAGTGTTTAACCCCTGAGAGATCCAGGCCAACCAGGAGTTCTTTCAGCGCACCCTTGCGAGTTTGTAACGCAACACGCTAATGCTAAATGCGCTTCCGACTGTTTTGTGAAAGCCAAAATCCTTCCCAGAGATAAATAATGGCCAGTTTTTTTTGTTTTTTTTTTTCGGTAAAACGCGGCCATGCCCTAAACTTTGTTTCTTTTAAGTAAGTAAGTAAGTAAGTAAGTAAGTAAGGACTTTATTCATAGAGGGGGACACGTAACAGCTGAAAAGCTGACAAACCTGTGGCCCTCTAACTAGATTATACAGCATTACAAAAAACTGATAAATAAATAAATATATAAATAATTACAAAACTCTATGATAGAAATAGCATGATATATTAAAAATATTCAGAAAAAAAAAATTAATTTATAAAAAATTAAAATTGGATAATGTGCCATTGCTTAATATTTACAACTGCAAGTCCCGAAAGCATCACGTAGTTCGGGGTGACTGACTGCTCATTCGGAGAGCAGCTCTACAAAATACTGCAGCCGCAGCAGCAGTTCTCTGGGGGTAGTCTGGAGAATACACTTTGTGATCATGAACGTAGACCCAGAGGCGACTTGATTGCTCCTTCCACTGGTAGGCAACTTCAGACACGGGTAATGCTCGTAGCTGTTGGCGCTGAAAACAAAGACATGTCCATAGCTAATTAGTGAGGCGCGAATGTTGGGACGCTAAGTAAAGTTGTACAAACCACAAGAAGAGTGGACGGCAGCAAGAATCTTTCCTTTAAATAATTTACTACAGTTATTACTGCTGTAAGCGTATTCCACGTGTATTTGCGATTTATTTTGCTGAGATGTGTTACTATTTGTTAACCCAAAGATGGCAGATTAGAGTTATTGATGTGACCTGATGTTACCGCCGCAGAACTATAGTTTCTTTTTTTGTTTTTGTTCTCTTTTTATGGATTGGACATTTACTTTGATATTACATGAGGTGTGAAATGAGAAACTTGTAGCCCGGATGAAAAAGCACATGTTTTGGAGTAGAGAAGAAGGTTTTTTTTGGCTTTGTAAAAAACTGGCAGAGTTTCGGAATACATTGTGGTAAACAAGTTACAAATGATGTCGATTTGAAGTCTCGGCAACACCTGATTTAATAAATTTTCTGATTAAAGATCTATCTACCTGCATAAGAATGCTCTTGGCAGGCCACTTGGTGCTGTGTTCGTCTACCAGCCTCTTCGAGCCCATGTTTACTTGCTGGTCAAAAAAGGTCTTGATGGGCCACACCTTAATGAGAATCACAGAGAACATGGGTGTAGTTTAGTAAGAACGAGAAGGCGAAAGAGATAAAGTCATGAGTAATCCAGGATCGTATTAATTTTGCTTTACTCTTCTCTGTGATTGGTACAAAAAAAAACTCGCACTACTCAACCAATCGGATGCAAAACTAAAACCAGTCATGACTTGTTCGTCTGCATTTTCCCGCGCTTTATGCGGTTTGCCTGTTTTAACTTTGATTTCTCATTGGCTCACGATTCAGGTAGTTTTCTCGTTCTTCAATCTCCCCAAAGCTCTTTCCAACATTTCCCTTTTGCTAACTTTGCTGTTGCATTTACAAATCTGGTCACTTGCGTTTTCCCGCGCTTTAGACAAACTTGTTGTTTTTATCTTAAGTTCTTATTGGCTGATTGTGATATTTCCTTCGATATGATTGGCTGTTATGATTACTTTGCTTTGGTTTGAAAACTCAATCGAATAGTGCGCTATGTTTATGTCGGACGAAGAGTCTATTGGTAAGAAAAGAAAAAAACTCACCCCTGGTGGTTCTTGCTTAAATATTTCAGTTCCTTACGAATAAACGATGAGTTCAGCGGGCAACTAATCTGATTTTTCGACGAATCAAATTCCAGATCTTCGGATTTCATAAGGAATTGAGTCCCAAACCTTTGCATTTCACAAGGTCTTCCTGATCTTCGGGTTTCGAGCTCGGATAGTCACCGGAACGCAAACCCTTGGAATTTCGAAATCTAAAATCTAGATTTCGAGTCCTTGTGCGGGGACTCGGATGTTTTTGGTTTCCTCCACGTTCGTGACCAAACAAATAGCTTCGTTCGGCTTCATTAGAAAGAATATGGTTCAAAAGATTTTAGCATCGCATGTCAACGTACCCTTCCACGTCCACAACACTTGTCACAGCGCTTGTATCCCACAGCCATACAATCATGACACGGCTGGAAATAAAAGTGAGATGTAACAACATGAAAAGAAGAAGAAGAAGAATAATGTGATGGTTAGAAACCTCTCTTACATTGACCCTGGGGGCATGTTGGCTTAAAATGTTAAATTTATTAGAGGTTTACTCCAAGTCCTGAAGTCAAGCATCGCTATAGGCTCCCTATTTTTTGTATTGTTGACCAAGCGTGTGATCACGATGGTTGGATATTGGTCAAGTTCGTTTTGCTTTTCCCTGTATAGTACCCTGAACAGGTGTATTGTTTTGCCTTTGTTCCTTCTCTTTTTGCGTGAATCATCCTAATTCAATTAATGTACATCATGGAGAAGAAGGAAAGGAAGGGGATGGGGCTATATAATAAGTTGTATTCTTAAACCTCTGCACCCTAATATCAGTATGCATATTCTCCATACTGTTCTTCATACATTTCTTAAGGTGCTGACAAGGAGAATTTGTTTAACAATCAAGAGCTTCTTTAGTTGGTGATCATTTCCTTTATTCTCCTGACCTCAATGTGTGATTAAGGGGGGGGGGGACAGTGTAAGGAGATATTAAATGTTAGTCACTCTTAGAGGGGAAAGAGTAAATGACCCACAGTTTTTGTCAAGGCAAAAATAATAAAACTTTTCTAAATACTTTGTTCTATTCATTTGTCTGTATCATGTTAAGTACTACAGTCAGTTCATTTTGTTTTCAACAAAACTTGCCAATCTTAAATCCCCATCAAATGCTGCCCCAACAGCCATTTTATGCCTCCCAGAAAAGATGTTATGCAGAACACCTGTTGAGGCTGTTATGTTCAAAGCAAAATATTATCATGAGGCAAATTAATTAACTTGATTGATAATCTGCTTTAAAAGTGACAAAATGTTTTCATTACAGATTTAATCGAATTATGACTTTTTATTCTGAGAAAAAAAATTTTACAAACTAAGTATTGTGTATGTACCAAATAGAGTGTTTTCAATCTCCAGACTTACCTTCACTGGCCATAAAATTCAGTGCATCATGTCTGTTGCAATAAGCCTCCAGTGCTACCATAAGAAAGCTACATTTAAATGTAAAAAAAGTATAATTTCTATATTTTTTCATTTTAACTAAACCTGAAACATTTTATTTCTTTAAATATTAGAATAGAACTATCTATTAGGGACCACCTTGTGATTTTGATTATTTTTGTAATTTTGAATTTGTCTCAGGGGAGGTTGGGTATGGGCGGTATAAGGTCTCTCTAATTAATTCAAGAAGATTCAAGTGAAGTGAGACCATTATAATCTCATATTTTCTTTGAAAATCAACTGAATATTGCTCTTCGAATTGTGATAATAATTATCAACAGAAATGTCAAGTCTGCTCTTGAACCCACTAACTTACACCATTAGAACTTAAAACTGTTTCTACAGCAAGAAGTGCCAATGAGTGCTACCATTCCCCCCCCTGGATGGGATACATGCAGGTAGACCCCTTCTAACAATTTTCTGCAACCTGTTTGAACTCTTGAGGTACACAGAGGTACATGATCTTTCCAAGGAACACACCACAATGGTTTGGTTTGGGTTGCAATTTAGACCTCTCAAATCTAAGTCCAATGAACTGACCACAAGTCTTCTGAATATCCAGTCTTGACTTTGGAAATTTTAGAAATAAAGTGTTTACTTGAGCCAAGTGGTACTCCATAGCACTAAGCCACTAATAGTATTGCTACTCAAACTTGGAAGGGATGCCAGTCCATCCTAGATTAATTAACCTGCAACATTTTGTCAGGCTTCCCTGACAGTTAACCCCTACCCCTTTATTCTCCTGGGTGTAGAGAAGCACTGTAAAAGTAAAGCGTCTCTTCAATAATACAGCACAATTGCCTGGCCAAGTCTCAAACTAATACCTCTCATTGCAGAGTCTAGTGTGTTGACTTTAAGGTCACTGTATCTCCCACACCACTCACCTGTAAACACCCGCAAAGGCACCAGCTCTCCATCCCCAGCGCCATCCATACTTAACAAATCCCACAACTACAGATGCATGGTAGCGACGCTGAGCATGCATTACAGATTCATACACGGTCAACTGGTTGTGTCGTTGAAAGCTGTCATCTACAATTCCATAACCAAACTGACCACCAAAGACAAAGGCAAAAACAGTTGTTGTAAACTTGACTGTTCTTATTTGTTCAATCTCTGGACAAACTCCCTTTTCATAGCCTCTGTTGAGGAAAAAATGTTGTACAGGTCTCCAGGCTGTTTAAACTTTGTGTATATGTGAGGGAAATATTACCTTTCCTTTAACCCTTGAACTCCAATGAGTGACCAAGACAGAATTTCTCCTTACAACATCAACATAAAGAAGACAAGCGGTGAGAATAAAGAAAAATGTCAGTTAGGGGATTTGATCCAATATCAAATTCTCCAAAGCAACATCATCAGAATTGTATGGCGGAGGGTAAGGAGAATTACCCATGAGATCTTGGGAGTTACAAGGTAAACAGAAGTGTTCATTGCAGAGCAAAGGTTTTTCAAAATATACCAGTGTAATATTGATCCAAAATATTCATTATTAACAATTATATGGATTTCAACACATTTGTGGCAGTTTTACTGCCAAGGCATTTTGAAATATGTAAAAAGTCAGTCCTACCTTAATTTAAATTATGCTTTCAAGAATTTATGCCATCAATCTTTATCAAGATGCTCATCACTCTGTCTAAAGAACAAAACATAAATACAACTCATCAATGAATTTGTATATATGAAAATCATGTGTCTACTGCAGTTTCATGAAATGTATGATGAAGAGCTCACTTCATCTTAGAATTGTTACCAAATGAATGTATTTTCAGCATATCATTATTGATGAAAAGATTGACATTCTGTGCGTGCTATGAGTTGTTAGCGACCAACATTTTATTGAACTGAGAAACTGAAAACTAATTTATAAAATCAATAGATTTCAAAATCTATTATTCCATCTCATCACATCCTTCTCCAGTAGAATAATCCAAAATAGTGATACAGAAGAATAATCCAGAAGAACAATTCAGAAGAATAATCCAGAAGAATAATTCAGCAGAATAATCTAGAAGAATTATCCAGCAGAATAATCTGCCAGAATTATCCACAAAAAGAATCCTGCAGAATTATCCAGCAGATTTATTCTAACAATGGAGTGAATTTTTTAAATAATCCCTTTTATTAGAAGGGTGATCCTAAAAGTCAGAACAGTGGAATGGCAGAATGGCAGAATGATTGGAAAATTACCCGAAATTCTAAAACATGGAACAGCGGAAAATGACCCCAGGTTGGGGGGGGGGGGGGGCGGTCAAGGGGGAAACATGATATTAGTGATGCTCTCTATCGTACCCACCTGATTTCAAATAATGCTTCTACTCTCTGCCAACCAGTTTCTTCTTCAGATTCACCCTTCTCCAACATTCTAGTAGTTAATTAAAAAAATGCCTTTATGCTTGAGTAAAACATACCACAAAAAGAGAAAAACACTCAAAATTTGAACGGTGGTAAAAGTGGTTACTTTTCGACTTAAATCAAGGATGTCAAGCTTTCAGGGGCAAATTAACGCAGTCTTCTAGAAAACATACCGCTAGCGTCTTTTCTAAGCTAACTGCACGACAACATGGTAGATCTTGTGGTGAGAACATTATACATTTTTTACACTTTTCAAACCTTTCTTTGCAGAAGGGTTCCTTCAATCTCTCCCATAGCGTACGTTTTGAAAGATCTTCGTCACCTTTTACAGACATCTTGCTTCTTAAATATTGTCCTCACGTGTTTTTGTAGTCAGGAAATTAACTAGGTAATTTTCGAGCATTGTTAACTGTACATCTTGGAATCAGGCAAAAAAAACAACAATTGGAAATAACACTCTCATTAAATAAACCTAAGTATTCATTGCAAGTCAATGAAGGGCGAGGCATTCAATAAACAGCCTTTAAAATTGATCATGGTGCAGGAAGCCATCTTGGCCGACAAATCTAGGAAACTGAGACCAAACCTAAACCCTAGTGCCAGTCCCTGAGTGGCCCACGTATTTACTCTTAGCGCTTGCCTCTAATGCGGCATTTATTTCAAGGAGCGAGTATTCCAAAACTTGACGCGACTCCGAAATATCTTCTTGAAATTTTTGCGGTACATTTTTTATCCGGCAAGAATCTAACAAAGGTATTTTTTTGATCTGGCATAGCCTACTTGAAGTGGCACCCACCCCCTCCCCCGACACGTAAGTGGTGAACTTAGAGGAATTTCTTAGAAATCTTGCCTGTCATGTGATTGGTGAATATTTATAGCATTTCAGTCGGAAGACAACTCTGTTTTATTATTCTGTTTCATTATTCTGTTTTATTAATTTTATACTATACAAAGCAATAGCCCTCCCTTCAAACCGTCAGTCATGAATATCAAAACCTTGCTTGACAATCTTCATGAGGAAGTTTCCTGTTCTGTGTGTATGACCACATTTACTGACCCAAAACAGCTACCATGTCTGCACAGCTACTGCCTTCACTGTTTAGCAGGAATTCAACGAAACAGTGGCCGCCATGATGTTATTACATGTCCTGAGTGTCGCAAGGAGAGTCAAGTCCCTGGAGGAAACCTAAGAGATCTGCCAACCAACTTTCGCATCAACAGCTTACTAGATGTGCTGGCCATAAAGGAGTACAGTTCTACCGGAGTCAAGTGCGCAAACTGCGACAAAATGAGAGTGCAAAGTTTCTACTGTTTTCAGTGCTTTACATTCTGGTGTGAAGAGTGTATCACTGTGCATAACTTACTCAAAGCAAATAAAGATCACCGAACTCTTGCACTGAAAGATTTTGAAGATCAAGACATCGAGGATGTCTTGAAGCGACCAGCATTTTGTTCGCGACAAGGCCACGAAAAGAAAGAGCTCGAGTTCTTCTGTGTGAAATGTAAAGAAACCGTTTGCACTTCATGCGTTTTAACCTCTCACGATGGACATGTCAAGGTGCTCTTGGAAAAAGCAGCCAATGAAAAGAAATTACAAGTCATGTTCACGATTACGTCCAACAAAGCAAACGAACAGAGGATGAGAAACAAAATCTCTAAACTTGACGAGAGCTGTGATATCATCGAAGCAAAATGTACCCAAGTGAAAAGAAGCGCACAAAAGTTTGCAGAAAGCATGATCGCTGTTATCGAAGCCAAGAAACAGGAAATCTTTAATGAAGCGGATCATGAGGCGCAACAATCTCTAGAACGTTTGCGAATACAAAGGATCGAGATGGAACAGAAAGTCAAAATGATCGAAACAGCAATCACAAAAGCCGAAACGTTTTTAGAACGAAGCACAAACGCAGAGCTTACAAAGTTAGATGAGACAATAAACAAAATCATCCCGAAAGAAGGCGATGATGAACGTGAAGAAATAGACTGTGACCTCGAAGGTCTACGTCAATTTATCTTCGAGGAAAACGAAGCCTTAAAGGCGAAAATAATACATGAAGGGATTGGCCGAGTACTTACCTTTCGACCCAACGCGGAGACCAAAGCGGATCAGTCAACTGCTGAAGGAAAAGGACTCACTGAAGCGATTGTTGGGATTGAAGCGACCTTCGTTTTAACGAAAAATGCCAAAGGGCAACAACGTTGCGAAAACCGTGACCGAGTAACTGTGAAAACAAAAAATCAGCAGGATCATGACTGTGCAACAGAAGTGCGAGTAAAAGATAACAACGATGGAAGCTTCAAAGTCGGCTATTTTGCAAAAGAAACCGGAAGATTCTGGGCGATAGGGAAGGCGAACGGACAAGAAGCTCTAGACAGTCCTTTCTCGGTGCCAGTTTCACCCAGACAATTCAGACCTGTGTTATCTTTTGGAAAGGGAAGTTCGTCTCCTGGAATGTTACACCTTCCCTGTGGAGTGGCAGTGAATGAACGTAATGAAATTGCAGTGGCTGCCTTAGGTAACCACAGGGTTCAGGTATTCAGTAGCGATGGAACTTGCATAAGATATTTTGGTAGCAAAGGTGATAAACAGGGAGAGTTTAACTGGCCTGCTGGGATAGCTTTTGGTAAAAACAATAACATTATAGTGGTGGACAGTGGTAACCACCGTGTTCAGTTGTTCAGTGAGCAGGGTGAGTACCTGAGCCAGTTTGGTGGGAAAGGAAATCTTGATCACCAGCTGTTTTATCCTAACGGCTTATCCGTAGAGAACGACGGAAATATAGTTATTGCTGATTCAAGAAACAAATTAATCAAGATCTTTTCTCCTAGAGGCCATTATTTAAAACAATTCGGGGGAGAGGGTTCTTTAACCTATCCCTTTCACTGCATACAGTATGAAAACCATTTCGTAGTGTCAGACTCCGATGAACATTGTATCAAAGTGTTTGATAGAAATGGTACTTTTCTGAACAAATTTGGAAAGAAGGGGGAGGGGGATGGGGAGTTTAACACACCTGGTTGTTTGTCAGTTAACAAGGCAGGACACCTGATGGTCTGTGACGGATCTAATCACAGAGTTCAGGTATTTGATCTTAGTGGAAAGTTTATGACAAAATTTGGATCAAAAGGAAAGAATAAAGGAGAATTTGATTTTCCTCGCTCTACTGCAGTGCTCAGCGATGGTCGAATAGTTGTGTCTGATTATAATAACAATCGCATTCATATATTTGAAGAGACTTAACATCACTATGCCTTACAAGATTTAAATTTACTTTAAGCAAGTTTTAAACATGAAACTGCTTTCCACGAATGATGCATATTATCATTAAGAATCTTCTGAATGGTCAATCAAACTACAAAACAACCGATAACATTACCAATCTCAGAGATTGTGCATAAACTAAGTGTGATTTGTCGGTCGGCCTAGTCGATAAGCTCTTTTAGGTCAATAATAAAAGAGGCTTTGGAACTTTCGTTTGACATCAAATTTAATAGGATTGCAAGGTTATAAAATTCAGTTCTAATTCCACATTAAGCATACAAAGATTTATTAATTTCAAGTAATGGTACATCCAAGATAAAGAGTTTCTTGAACCCATGATTACTTCTTAAACTATTTCCGCCATGCTGAGTTGGAACCTTTTCCAGAGTAGACCAGGAGAGAGAATGGACTGCTTTTGGACATAAGTAGAAATTTGTTACTGTATAGTTAACTATGTGATGAAAAATTATAAATAATTAAACAGTAGAAAGGTATGTCATTAAAATAGTTGTGATTGTATCTACACTTGTATCTACAGTGTTTGGCAGAGTTTAATAAAAAGAGGGTGGATTTCAAACTTTCTGAATAATTTTATCTAGGACCAATTTATTTGGAGAAGTAGCAACTCACCTAGCTCATTGTGGGAAAAAGGAAAGATGGTGAACCTCAACAAATAGCTAATGCCGGAAGTAGGATTGCACTCTTAGGAGATTCGAGCCAACCGGAAGTTCTTTCATCGCATCTTGAAAGTTCATTGCGCAATACGGTAATGCTCAAACTCACTCAAAAAATTGATTGAAAGCCACAAAGCTGGTATGGTGGGTTTGTGTGCCCTCTGAAGCGTTAGGCGGGAGAAATAGATGGAGTGTGAGATGGAGGGGCAGCCTGGGTGAAGCAATAAAAGGAATATGTTGAGAGATAGGAGAACAAATCTCGGATTTAAATTTAAAGCTTTTTCGTAGAACTCACGATCTTCCTGAACACCTTCAAGGAAATGAGGGTCAGCCTCTATTTTGACACACTGTCCATTATCTGATTGAAAACTGTCTGTCTCAGGTGACAGCTACATACTGAGCTTTGAATGTCAGAGGTCAACTTAAACTTAAACAATTCTCAGAAATCTTGCATTTCAAATATGTCGTCAGGCTTCTCATGTGATCGGTCGATATTAATAACATTTCAACCACAAGACTACTAAGCTGTTTAACGGTTCTTTGGCGTCACGGTAGTCGCTATTTATACCGCGATCATCGATTGGAGGTTGGTCTCCGAGTATTTTTCTCTGTATTCTAAAGGCAAATTCATCTTTACACAAAACAAAAGTGAACAAAAGAGAAAAAGAAACATCTATGAGAGTCCCTCCTGTTCTGAGGTACGAAATTACAAACATGTGTGAAGGGACTGGTAACCAAAAATTCATAAAACCACCAATGAGAGTTAAGAAATTCATCCTACAATAAAAACCACCACGTTCTCTACATCGGTGACTAAAGATCAAAGAGTCAAATCTCTGGCTCCTCATCTCGCGAGAAAAGAATATTTTTACGATTAAACTGGCTGGAAGAGCGAAAGTGAAAAGTGGAGAATGGGGAAAAAGAGAATGTTCTGAGTAGAAGGAACAAAAGCAGGTTAAGCATAGGAGGATTTCGGTTTCCAAGTAAAAAGAAGCGCGCAGCAGTTTGCAGAAAGCTTGATCGCTTTTATCGAAGCCAAGAAAAATGAAATCTTTAATGAAGCGCATCATGAGGCGCAACAATCCCTGGAATGTTTGCGAATACAAAGGATCGAAATGGAACAGAAAGTCAAAATGATAGAAACAGCAGTCACAAAAGCTAAAACGCTTTTAAAACGAAGCACCAGCGCAGAGCTTGCAGAGTGAGATAAGGCAATAAACACAATCATCCCGAAAGAAGTCGATGACGAGCGCGAAGAACTAGAGTGTGACCTCGAAGGTCTGTGTCAATTAATCTTTGAGGAAAACAAAGCCTTAAACACGAAAACAAGAATGCAAAATTCAGTTGTACCAGATCATTAATTATGTTTAGAGGTACAGCTTCAAGTAATGTTACATCTAAGATAAAGCAATTGTACAGCCATAGGTATTTGCTCGATTGTTTTCACCATACTGAGCTGGGAACCTATTCCTGAGTTAAACCAGCAGAGTACTTAGACTGTTTTTTGACATTTAATTTGGTAAAATTTTGTTATTGCATATATAAATATGCAATATAAAATTGTAAATAATCGAAATATAAAAATATGTCAATAAAATAGTTGTGATTGTTAGTAAACTTTGCTGTATACTGTCTTTGATAAAAACAAAAAAGAGTGATTCGAAACTTTCTGACTGATTTACGAGCAATTTACTAGGAGAGGTTTCACATCCACCCGCTAAAATAATCTGATTCAAAAACGCATTAATACTTCATGAGCTGTTTAGCCTATCACACGAGGCAAATCGATCACGTGTATGAACCTTTATAGCCGGTATAGAATAATCATTCTGAAAAGCCCGGAGAGGGTTTTGATTTCGGTCTTGGGGAAAATCGGGGTACAATTCATAAACAACTAAATCATCACTGAATTATTAATGAAAATATGATTACTATGATCACTAGAGATCTTTCACGTTAATTTTAATACCAAATCATTCCCCAAAAAGGCAGCATACAAAAACATTAACCGCAGTAAACAACAAAGTTTATTTTCCTGATAATTTCTTATTAGAAAAGAAATTCGTTCTTTTACTAATTACCATTGTTCACAAAATTAATTGTGCAGTTTTGAATACTCTCAACTTCAACTCTAAATCCTATTTCCTCTAAGTTGGCGTCTTGAATTCTTCTTGAACTTTGCCACTCGTCAAAAATTTTTAAGCCCACTTTGTGGCATACTGAGTAGCCCTTGGAACACAAGTATCCAAGTAATCTTTCTCTTCCTTCCCATTTTTTGGTTCTCGAAACACGCGTTTGGGCGGCATTTCAAGGAAAAGCTTTCTGAACGTTAACAGCAGCCAAACAAGGAGCACTTTTCCCCTTTGTATGTAATTAACTTTTAATGCATTCAAATCACATTTACAAAAATCCCTAGAAAGGCACGGGTTTTGGAGGCTATTTAATGCATTCATATAACGTTTGGAAAAATCCCTAGAGAGGCACGGGTCTTTGAAGCTCGCAGCTGTTGGCGCTGAAAACAAAGACATGTCCATAGCTAATTAGTGGGGCGCGAATGTTGGGACGCTAAGAAAAGTTGTACAAACCACACAGAGTGGATGGCAGCTAGAATCTTTCCTTTAAATAATTTACTACTGTTATTACTGTTGTAAGCGTATTCCACGTGTATTTGCGATTTATTTTGCTGAGATGTGTTACTATTTGTTAACCCAAAGATGGTGGATTAGAGTTATTGATGTGACCTGATGTTACCGCCGCAGAACCATAGCTTCTTTTTCGTTTTTGTTCTCTTTTTATGGATTGGACATTTACTTTGATATTACATGAGGTGTGAAATGAGAAACTTGTCACCCGGATGAAAAAGCACATGTTTTGGAGTAGAGAAGAAGGTTTCTTTTTGGCTTTGTAAAAAACTGGCAGAGTTTTGGAATAAATTGTGGGAAACAAATTACAAATGATGTATATTTGAAGTCTTGGCAACACCTGATTTAATAAATTTTCTGATTAAAGACCTATCTACCTGCATAAGAATGCTCTTGGGAAGCCACTTGGTGCTGTGTTCGTCTACCAGCCTCTCCGAGCCCATGTTCACTTGCTGGTCATAAAAGGTCTTGATGGGCCACACCTTAATGAGAATCACAGAGAACATGTGTGTAGTTTAGTAAGAACGAGAAGGCGAATCATCCTAATTCAATTAATGTACATCGTGGAGAAGAAGGAAAGGAAGGGGGCGGGGCTATATAATAAGTTGTATTCTTAAACCTTTGCACCCTAATATCAGTATGCATATTCTCCATTCTGTTCTCTATACATTTCTTAAGGTGCTGACAAGGAGAATTTAACAATCAAAAGCTTCTTTAGTTGATGATCATTTCCTTTATTCTCCTGACCTCAATGTGTGATTCAGGGGGGGACAGAGTAAGGAGATATTACACTCTTGGGGGGGTGAAAGAGTAAATATTACACTCTTGGGGGTGAAAGAGTAAATGACCCACAGTTTTTGTCAAGGCAAAAATAATAAAAAAATCTTTTCTAAACACTTTGTTCTATTGTTGGTATCATGATAAGTACTACAGTCAGTTCATTTTCTTTTCAACAAAACTTGCCAACCTCAAATCCCCATCAAATGCTGCCCCAACAGCCATTTTATGCCTCCCAGAAAATATGTTATGCAGAACACCTATTGAGGCTGTTATGTTCAAAGCAAAATGTTATCATGTGGCAAATTAATTAACCTGATTGATAATCTGCTTTAAAAGTGACAAAATGTTTTCATTACAGATTTAATCGAATTATGACTTTTTATTCTGAGAAAAGAAATTTTACAAACTAAGTATTGTGTATGTACCAAATAGAGTGTTTTCAATCTCCAGACTTACCTCCACTGGCCATAAAATTCAGTGCATCAGTGTTGCGATAAGCGTCCAGTGCTATCATAAGAAAGCTACATTTAAATGTAAAAAAAGTATAATTTATATATTTTTTTCATTTTAACTATAACCTGAAACATTTTATTTCTTTAAATATTAGAATAGAACGATCTATTAGGACCACCTTGTGATTTTAATTATTTTTGTAATTTTGAATTTGTCTCAGGGGAGGTTGGGTGTGGGCGGTATAAGGTCTCTCTAATTAATTCAAGAAGATTCAAGTGAAGTGAGACCATTACAATCTCATATTTTCTTTGAAAATCAACTGAATATTGCATAAGAATGCTCTTGGCAGGCCACTTGGTGCTGTGTTCGTCTACCAGCCTCTTCGAGCCCATGTTTACTTGCTGGTCAAAAAAGGTCTTGATGGGCCACACCTTAATGAGAATCACAGAGAACATGGGTGTAGTTTAGTAAGAACGAGAAGGCGAAAGAGATATAGTCATGAGTAATCCAGGATCGTATTAATTTTGCTTTACTCTTCTCTGTGATTGGTACAAAAAAAAAACTCGCACTACTTAACCAATCGGATGCAAAACTAAAAGCAGTCATGACTTGTCCGTCTGCATTTTCCCGCGCTTTAGGCGGTTTGCCTGTTTTAACTTTGATTTCTCATTGGATCACGATTCAGGTAGTTTTCTCGTTCTTCAATCTCCCCAAAGCTCTTTCCAACATTTCCCTTTTGCTAACTTTGCTGTTGCATTTACAAATCTGGTCACTTGCGTTTTCCCGCGCTTTAGACAAACTTGTTGTTTTTATCTTAGGTTCTTATTGGCTGATTGTGATATTTCCTTCAATATGATTGCCTGTTATGATTACTTTGCTTTGGTTTGAAAACTCAATCGAATAGTGCGCTATGTTTATGTCGGACGAAGAGTCTATTGGTAAGAAAAGAAAAAAACTCACCCCTGGTGGTTCTTGCTTAATTATTTCAGTTCCTTACGAATAAACGATGAGTTCAGTGGGCAACTAATCTGATTTTTCAATGAATCAAATTCCAGATCTTCGGATTTCAAAAGGAATCGAGTCCCAAACCTTTGCATTTCACAAGGTCTTCCTGATCTTCGGGTTTCGAGCTCGGATAGTCACCGGAACGCAAACCCTAGGAATTTCGAAATCTAAAATCTAGATTTCGAGTCCTTGTGCGGGGACTCGGATGTTTTTGGTTTCCTCCACGTTCGTGACCAAACAAATAGCTTCGTTAGGCTTCATTAGAAAGAATATGGTTCAAAAGATTTTCGCATCGCATGTCAACGTACCCTTCCACGTCCACAACACTTGTCACAGCGCTTGTATCCCACAGCCATACAATCATGACACGGCTGGAAATAAAAGTGAGATGAAACAACATGAAAAGTAGAATAAGAAGAATAATGTGATGGTTAGAAACCTCTCTTACATTGACCCTGGGGGCATGTTGGCTTAAAATGTTAAATTTATTAGAGGTTTACTCCAAGTCCTGAAGTCAAGCATCACTATAGGCTCCCTATTTTTTGTATTGTTGACCAAGCGTGTGATCACGATGATTGGATATTGGTCAAGTTCGTTTTGCTTTTCCCTGTATAGTACCCTGAACAGGTGTATTGTTTTGCCTTTGTTCCTTCTCTTTTTGCGTGAATCATCCTAATTCAATTAATGTACATCATGGAGAAGAAGGAAAGGAAGGGGGTGGGGCTATATAATAAGTTGTATTCTTAAACCTCTGCACCCTAATATCAGTATGCATATTCTCCATACTGTTCTTCATACATTTCTTAAGGTGCTGACAAGGAGAATTTGTTTAACAATCAAGAGCTTCTTTAGTTGGTGATAATTTCCTTTATTCTCCTGACCTCAATGTGTGATTCAGGGGGGGGGGACAGTGTAAGGAGATATTAAATGTTAGTCACTCTTAGAGGGGAAAGAGTAAATGACCCACAGTTTTTGTCAAGGCAAAAATAATAAAACTTTTCTAAATACTTTGTTCTATTGTCTGTATCATGTTAAGTACTACAGTCAGTTCATTTTCTTTTCAACAAAACTTGCCAACCTTAAATCCCCATCAAATGCTGCCCCAACAGCCATTTTATGCCTCCCAGAAAAGATGTTATGCAGAACACCTGTTGAGGCTGTTATGTTCAAAGCAAAATATTATCATGAGGCAAATTAATTAACTTGATTGATAATCTGCTTTAAAAGTGACAAAATGTTTTCATTACAGATTTAATCGAATTATGACTTTTTATTCTGAGAAAAGAAATTTTACAAACTAAGTATTGTGTATGTACCAAATAGAGTGTTTTCAATCTCCACACTTACCTTCACTGGCCATAAAATTCAGTGCATCATGTCTGTTGCAATAAGCCTCCAGTGCTACCATAAGAAAGCTACATTTAAATGTAAAAAAAGTATAATTTCTATATTTTTTCATTTTAACTAAACCTGAAACATTTTATTTCTTTAAATATTAGAATAGAACTATCTATTAGGGACCACCTTGTGATTTTGATTATTTTTGTAATTTTGAATTTGTCTCAGGGGAGGTTGGGTGTGGGCGGTATAAGGTCTCTCTAATTAATTCAAGAAGATTCAAGTGAAGTGAGACCATTATAATCTCATATTTTCTTTGAAAATCAACTGAATATTGCTCTTCGAATTGTGATAATAATTATCAACAGAAATGTCAAGTCTGCTCTTGAACCCACTAACTTACACCATTAGAACTTAAAACTGTTACTACAGCAAGAAGTGCCAATGAGTGCTACCATTCCCCCCCCTGGATGGGATACATGCAGGTAGACCCCTTCTAACAATTTTCTGCAACCTGTTTGAACTCTTGAGGTACACAGAGGTACATGATCTTTCCAAGGAACACACCACAATGGTTTGGTTTGGGTTGCAATTTAGACCTCTCAAATCTAAGTCCAATGAACTGACCACAAGTCTTCTGAATATCCAGTCTTGACTTTGGAAATTTTAGAAATAAAGTGTTTACTTGAGCCAAGTGGTCCTCCATAGCACTAAGCCACTAATAGTATTGCTACTCAAACTTGGAAGGGATGCCAGTCCATCCTAGATTAATTAACCTGCAACATTTTGTCAGGCTTCCCTGACAGTTAACCCCTACCCCTTTATTCTCCTGGGTGTAGAGAAGCACTGTAAAAGTAAAGCGTCTCTTCAATAATACAGCACAATTGCCTGGCCAAGTCTCAAACTAATACCTCTCATTGCAGAGTCTAGTGTGTTGACTTTAAGGTCACTGTATCTCCCACACCACTCACCTGTAAACACCCGCAAAGGCACCAGCTCTCCATCCCCAGCGCCATCCATACTTAACAAATCCCACAACTACAGATGCATGGTAGCGACGCTGAGCATGCATTACAGATTCATACACGGTCAACTGGTTGTGTCGTTGAAAGCTGTCATCTACAATTCCATAACCAAACTGACCACCAAAGACAAAGGCAAAAACAGTTGTTGTAAACTTGACTGTTCTTATTTGTTCAATCTCTGGACAAACTCCCTTTTCATAGCCTCTGTTGAGGAAAAAATGTTGTACAGGTCTCCAGGCTGTTTAAACTTTGTGTATATGTGAGGGAAATATTACCTTTCCTTTAACCCTTGAACTCCAATGAGTGACCAAGACAGAATTTCTCCTTACAACATCAACATAAAGAAGACAAGCGGTGAGAATAAAGAAAAATGTCAGTTAGGGGATTTGATCCAATATCAAATTCTCCAAAGCAACATCATCAGAATTGTATGGCGGAGGGTAAGGAGAATTACCCATGAGATCTTGGGAGTTACAAGGTAAACAGAAGTGTTCATTGCAGAGCAAAGGTTTTTCAAAATATACCAGTGTAATATTGATCCAAAATATTCATTATTAACAATTATATGGATTTCAACACATTTGTGGCAGTTTTACTGCCAAGGCATTTTGAAATATGTAAAAAGTCAGTCCTACCTTAATTTAAATTATGCTTTCAAGAATTTATGCCATCAATCTTTATCAAGATGCTCATCACTCTGTCTAAAGAACAAAACATAAATACAACTCATCAATGAATTTGTATATATGAAAATCATGTGTCTACTGCAGTTTCATGAAATGTATGATGAAGAGCTCACTTCATCTTAGAATTGTTACCAAATGAATGTATTTTCAGCATATCATTATTGATGAAAAGATTGACATTCTGTGCGTGCTATGAGTTGTTAGCGACCAACATTTTATTGAACTGAGAAACTGAAAACTAATTTATAAAATCAATAGATTTCAAAATCTATTATTCCATCTCATCACATCCTTCTCCAGTAGAATAATCCAAAATAGTGATACAGAAGAATAATCCAGAAGAACAATTCAGAAGAATAATCCAGAAGAATAATTCAGCAGAATAATCTAGAAGAATTATCCAGCAGAATAATCTGCCAGAATTATCCACAAAAAGAATCCTGCAGAATTATCCAGCAGATTTATTCTAACAATGGAGTGAATTTTTTAAATAATCCCTTTTATTAGAAGGGTGATCCTAAAAGTCAGAACAGTGGAATGGCAGAATGGCAGAATGATTGGAAAATTACCCGAAATTCTAAAACATGGAACAGCGGAAAATGACCCCAGGTTGGGGGGGGGGGGGGGCGGTCAAGGGGGAAACATGATATTAGTGATGCTCTCTATCGTACCCACCTGATTTCAAATAATGCTTCTACTCTCTGCCAACCAGTTTCTTCTTCAGATTCACCCTTCTCCAACATTCTAGTAGTTAATTAAAAAAATGCCTTTATGCTTGAGTAAAACATACCACAAAAAGAGAAAAACACTCAAAATTTGAACGGTGGTAAAAGTGGTTAATTTTCGACTTAAATCAAGGATGTCAAGCTTTCAGGGGCAAATTAACGCAGTCTTCTAGAAAACATACCGCTAGCGTCTTTTCTAAGCTAACTGCACGACAACATGGTAGATCTTGTGGTGAGAACATTATACATTTTTTACACTTTTCAAACCTTTCTTTGCAGAAGGGTTCCTTCAATCTCTCCCATAGCGTACGTTTTGAAAGATCTTCGTCACCTTTTACAGACATCTTGCTTCTTAAATATTGTCCTCACGTGTTTTTGTAGTCAGGAAATTAACTAGGTAATTTTCGAGCATTGTTAACTGTACATCTTGGAATCAGGCAAAAAAAACAACAATTGGAAATAACACTCTCATTAAATAAACCTAAGTATTCATTGCAAGTCAATGAAGGGCGAGGCATTCAATAAACAGCCTTTAAAATTGATCATGGTGCAGGAAGCCATCTTGGCCGACAAATCTAGGAAACTGAGACCAAACCTAAACCCTAGTGCCAGTCCCTGAGTGGCCCACGTATTTACTCTTAGCGCTTGCCTCTAATGCGGCATTTATTTCAAGGAGCGAGTATTCCAAAACTTGACGCGACTCCGAAATATCTTCTTGAAATTTTTGCGGTACATTTTTTATCCGGCAAGAATCTAACAAAGGTATTTTTTTGATCTGGCATAGCCTACTTGAAGTGGCACTCACCCCCTCCCCCGACACGTAAGTGGTGAACTTAGAGGAATTTCTTAGAAATCTTGCATGTCAAATATGATTGGTGAATATTTATAGCATTTCAGTCCGAAGACAACTCTGTTTTATTATTCTGTTTCATTATTCTGTTTTATTAATTTTATACTATACAAAGCAATAGCCCTCCCTTCAGACCGTCAGTCATGAATATCAAAACCTTGCTTGACAATCTTAATGAGGAAGTTTCCTGTTCTGTGTGTATGACCACATTTACTGAACCAAAACAGCTACCATGTCTGCACAGCTACTGCCTTCACTGTTTAACCGGAATTCAACGAAACAGTGGCCGCCATGATGTTATTACATGTCCTGAGTGTCGCAAGGAGAGCCAAGTCCCTGGAGGAAACCTAAGAGATCTGCCAACAAACTTTCGCATCAACAGCTTACTAGATGTGCTGGCCATAAAGGAGTGCAGTTCTACCGGAGTCAAGTGCGCAAACTGCGACAAAAGAAGAGTGCAAAGTTTCTACTGTTTTCAGTGCTTTACATTCTGGTGTGAAGAGTGTATCACTGTGCATAACTTACTCAAAGCAAATAAAGATCACCGAGCTCTTGCACTGAAAGATTTTGAAGATCAAGACATCGAGGATGTCTTGAAGCGACCAGCATTTTGTTCACGACAAGGCCACGAAAAGAAAGAGCTCGAGTTCTTCTGTGTGAAATGTAAAGAAACCGTTTGCACTTCATGCGTTTTAACCTCTCACGATGGACATGTCAAGGTACTGTTGGAAGAAGCAGCCAATGAAAAGAAATTATAAGTCATGTCCACGATTACGTCCAACAAAGCAAACGAACAGAGGATGAGAAACAAAATCTCTAAACTTGACGAGAGCTGTGATATCATCGAAGCAAAATGTACCCAAGTGAAAAGAAGCGCACAAAAGTTTGCAGAAAGCATGATCGCTGTTATCGAAGCCAAGAAACAGGAAATCCTTAATGAAGCGGATCATGAGGCGCAACAATCTCTAGAACGTTTGCGAATACAAAGGATCGAGATGGAACAGAAAGTCAAAATGATCGAAACAGCAGTCACAAAAGCCGAAACGTTTTTAGAACGAAGCACAAACGCAGAGCTTACAAAGTTAGATGAGACAAAAATCATCCCGAAAGAAGGCGATGATGAACGTGAAGAAATAGACTGTGACCTTGAAGGTCTCCGTCAATTTATCTTCGAGGAAAACAAAGCCTTAAAGGCGAAAACAATACATGAAGGGATCGGCCGTGTACTTACCTTTCGACCCAACGAGCTCGAGGCCAAGGCGGATCAGTCAAGTGCTGAGGGAAAAGGACTCACTGAAGCGATTGTTGGGATTGAAGCGACCTTCGTTTTAACAAAAAATGCCAAAGGGCAACAACGTTGCGAAAAGCGTGACCGAGTAACTGTGGAAACAAAAAGTCAGCAGGGCCATGGCGGTGCAACAGAAGTGCGAGTGAAAGATAACAACGATGAAAGCTTCAAAGTTGGTTGTTTTGCAAAAGAAACCGAAAGATTCTCGGCGATAGTCAAGGTGAACGAAGAAGAAGCTCGAGACAGTCCTTTCTCGGTGCAAGTTTCACCCAGACAATTCAGACCCGTGCTATCTTTTGGAAAGAGAGGTTCGTCTCCTGGAATGTTAACCGTTCCCTGTGGAGTGGAAGTGAATGAACGTAATGAAATTGCAGTGGCTGACTCAGGTAACCACAGGGTTCAGGTATTCAGTAGTGATGGAACTTGCATAAGATATTTTGGTAGCTGAAAGGTGATAAACAGGGAGAGTTCAACTGGCCTGCTGGGATAGCTTTTGGTAAAAACAAGAACATAGTAGTGGTGGACAGTAGTAACCACCGTGTTCAGTTGTTCAGTGAGCAGGGTGAGTACCTGAGCCAGTTTGGTAGTAAAGGAAATCTTGATCACCAGCTGTTTAATCCTCACGGCTTATCCGTAGAGAACGACGGAAATATAATTATTGCTGATTCAAACAACAAATTAATCAAGATCTTTTCTCCTAGAGGCCATTATTTAAAACAATTCGGGGGAGAGGGTTCTTTAACCTATCCCTTTCACTGCATACAGTATGAAAACCATCTCGTAGTGTCAGACTCCTATGAACATTGCATCAAAGTGTTTGATAGAAATGTTACTTTTCTGTACAAATTTGGAAAGAAGGGAGAGAGGGATGGGGAGTTCAACACACCTGGTTGTTTGTCAGTTAACAAGGCAGGACACCTGATGGTCTGTGACAGATCTAATCACAGAGTTCAGGTATTTGATCTTAGTGGAAAGTTTATAACAAAATTTGGATCAAAAGGAAAGAATAAAGGAGAATTTGATGTTCCTCACTCTACTGCAGTGCCCAGCGATGGTCGAATAGTTGTGTCTGATTATAATAACAATCGCATTCAGATATTTTAATAGACTTAACATCACTATACCTTACAAGATTTTAATTGACTTTATGCAACTTTTAAACATGAAACTGCTTTCGACAAGTGATGTATATTATCAGTAAGAATCTTCTGAATGGTCAATGAAACTACAAAACAACCGATCGCATTACGAATTTCAGAGATTGTGCATAAACTAAGTGTGATCTGCCAGTCAGCCTTATCAATAAGCTCTTTAAGGTCAACGATAAAAGAGGTTTTAAAACTTTCGTTTGATATCAATTTTAATAGGATTGCAAGGCTACAAAATTCAGTTCTAACTCCACATTAATTATACAAAAATTTATTAACTTCAAGTAATGGTACATCCAAGATAAATAGTTTGTTCCAGCCATAGTTTTTTCCTAAACTATTTCCCAAATTATTTCCGATCCGCCATGCTGAGTTGAACATATTCCAGAGTAGACCAGCAGAGAGAATGGACTGTTTTTTGACATAAGTAGAAATTTGTTACTGTATAATTAACTATGTGATAAAAAGTTATAAATAATTAAACAGTAGAAAGGTATGTCATTAAAATAGTTGTGATTGTATCTGCGCTTTGCTGTATAGTGTGTGGAAGAGATTTAAAAAAAGGAAGGGGGATTTGAAACTTTCTGAATGATTTTATCTTGGACCAATTTATTAGGAGAAGTAGCAATTCCTCCAATTCATTGTGGGAAAAAGGTAAGATCGTAAACCCCAATAAATAGCTAGTACCGGAAGTAGGATTGCACTCTTGGGAGATTCGGCTAACCGGAAGTTCTTTCACCGCATCTGGAAAGTTTATCGCGTAATACGGTAATGCTCAAACTCACTGAAAAAATTGATTGAAAGCCACAAAGCTGGCATGGTGGGTTTGTGTGCACTCTGAGGCGTTAAGCAGAGAGGGGGCATGAGGTTTGATACTGATCAGTGGAAGAAACCCACGCTATGCGCTATGCGGCTCGAATTAGCTGCTTCGCCACCCGGCCTCTATTTTCTTGAGGGCCAGGAACAACAACTAAATGGCGCGTTAGCCGATTATTGGTGGATAGAGGACAGAGAGATTTGAAATGATGCTCAGTTTTTTGGCAATTTGTCGTATTAAATTCCACGCTGTGATGTTGCAGTGATCTAAATATTACGGAGTCCGTTGTTTGCTTTGTCATGAAAGCTCCTTTGTGCCTCGTTACGTTGTCGCGTTCTCGTGGTTTCCTGTTCAGTGAATCTTTACGCAATAATCGTCGACCCTTGTAGTCATAGTCTTTGTTAAAGTTAAATCCATCGCTTCTTTGTGGC
>NC_142523.1:5078405-5123405 GCF_964205215.1 Stylophora pistillata
GCAGGCTATCCCGTAACGTATCGCAGCTTTATCCGTTACATCACCAGTTTTAACCGTGTCGAGCAATACTTACAGAATGCATGGTTCGTATCCGGTTGTGTTCGAATAATCGTATCGCGGATAACATGGCTGGCAGACCGTGTCTTTTTCAGGTGTACAATTTGTTCTTACGCCAAAACCTGGGGGACACTTTGTGCATTGTGTACAGTGCGTCCCATTGAAGTAATTTAAAGGAGGGCAGTCAAGAGCAGCGAACTGCAAAATAAAATGGGGAAAGAGCATGTCTTCGTTGATGTTCGAAAAAAAGAGTAACAATCATCACAAGTGCTCACTGAATTTTTGATAACAAATGGTGAACGCCATAGCGTGTACTATTGAGTTATGGATGCACACGGGAGGTTGCTAAGCACGAAAGAAGCGTAAGAGTCGCACGAGGCGATAGCCGAGTGCGATTCTAGCTTCTTGAGTGCTTAGCAAACCTCTCAAGTGAATCCATAACTCAAAAGTACGCCCTATGGCGTTCACCATTTGTTTTATAACATAACATTGATACATTGGAACAAGAGTTCCCTTTTTATTTAACAAATCTTACGTGATCAGAAAAAACAAGCGCGCGCGGAAAAATAGTCTTAGAATTTGCTCACGTCAGCAGCACGAACCCATGGGCAAATAGTAGATGCTGAATTAACCAATCAGAGCGCGCGCTTTGCTTTAGTTATGTTATAATCGAAAGTAGGACATGATCGTTGTTTTTCATTTTAATTTCATGCTCCCTATTGTAACATGCTTTCACTCACGCATGCATTTCAACATTCGACATAAAATGCCAACTAGTGTTAACATAAGCATGCTACGCATGCAAGAATTTTTCTTTTGGATGGATGGGTTTAGATGGGACGCTTTGAGGGATTTTTTCAAGTTTGTAAAATATAAATGGCATTAGGTTACTTTCGAATTTTCTAACAGATACCGTTCAATAGAGAGAAAAACCGACCCTTCCAATTTATTTCAAATAAACTCAGACACAGGCATTTTGTGGTCTGTTGTCACCGCTGTCTGAACCATTTTAAGCAAAAATGGGGAAGGGGAATTTTGCCTTTCTGGTCTTTGCATTGCATGAAATGCAGGTTGTTCACGAGGAAATGATACTTGATTGGGTGAAGTCCAAGGTAGCTTAAGGCAAATTTGATTGGTAAACAACGTCAAAGCACGTGAGAGTTACGTGGAAAATTTCCTAGTAATAGTTTTAGTTTCAGGTGGATTTTTTCAGAGGGGTAAGATTATATCGTAAAATTTAGGCTGTTTGATAGAAAATGTCATTTTATAAAGGAAGGCCTACTCAATAGTGACAAGTAAACGGGAAAAACACCGTATAAACACAAGATGTAATTCATGGAGAGCTTCTAAATGCAAAGAAACGGATATCAACATAGCAGTCGACACAGAAAGTTTATATAACTTATTTATCAATTTTTTTTTAGCCAAATGAGCAACCACGAGGTTAAAACAAGATTATGGATAAAATTTTCCTTATGCAAATGCTCAGTTTTCGCAAATTTTACCACAGTCAGCGAAACTAGCCCTTCTGAAACAAACGCTTCAGTGATAGCTACGTACTAGACCTTTCTCTGATTGCGCGTGCGTTGTAAGTGAAGGAGTAGTACACAAAACGCGCTTTAACTTTCAAATGGTAGAATAATTCCCCACTGACTTTTGTAACCCCGACAGATCATAGCGACGAGATCCACACAAAGGAAATGAATTATTTCACTGGATAGATGAACTCAACTCTTTGCCGATGTCGTTCTTAGTGTGAGTCAATGTTGGGTTGATTCCAATGCAACACTTTACAACACCCTGATTCCATGACATGATAGAGATGAGGGACAATACACCGACGCTCGGATTGGTGCCAACATGCCCCGATGCAGTGACCTGACTGGTGCGAGATACAAACCCAGATGCGGCGATCGGACCGGTGCGTGCAACTTACTACTCGGTAAGCTAACATGGAGTTCATTTTATTTTTAATAAAAAGATAAGCTAAAATATTAAGGGTTTTCCTTTTTAATGAATATTAATTTATGGACTATTGTGCTGAGGGCCACAATTATATTGTAAAGTACTCAAATAATACGCTTAAATGCAGCATATATTCTCTTCTCCGATCGGAAACTTCGTTAGCTTTTTGTTATTCTCACCGTCAGGTGTATCAGTAACAGAAACATCGTTTTAGTGTATAATTACAGGAAGCTAAGTGTTACTCTGTATTTAACAGTCACGAAAGTAGAGATGCGTGCTACCAATCGCGAAAAAAATTGTCAAAACTTAAATTGCTAATGAACTCTTGTGTTTTAGTCCTCGCACGCTATTACATGACTTCTGAAATTGTCAAAACTTAAATTGCTAATGAACTCTTGTGGTTTAGTCCTCGCACGCTATTACATGAGTTCTGAGCTACTAACATCTCTAAACAATTTGTGTGAAAGAACAAGAAGTCACTGTCTGTCTATAAAATTACAAAGAAGACCATCACCATTTAGTAGTGAAAACCCTATTTAAATATTTTTCTTCAGTTGTGTCCTTTTTCATAACCAGTTTTTTGTAGACGAAGTTGAACAGAGATTGCTTTAGGGACGAAACAATAAATTGTAATAAATGTAAATCAAACGTAAAAATAAATGTACAATAAATGTAGATGTAAATAAATGTAATTAACGGTTGACTGTATAGGTC
Organism: Stylophora pistillata; assembly: GCF_964205215.1. Taxonomy (NCBI): domain Eukaryota; kingdom Metazoa; phylum Cnidaria; class Anthozoa; order Scleractinia; family Pocilloporidae; genus Stylophora; species Stylophora pistillata. The sequence continues at coordinate 5,081,142 of NC_142523.1, forward strand.
AACACATGCAACCCTGTCAATTTAAACCCTCCTGGAAAATTAACGAACGTTTCGCGCACTACCGGTCATAACAAATGTGCGGCGCTCACTTTCATAAAAGCTTTACTTTGTTTTGCTAATCCGCACCTAATTAAAGAAATCAAAGAGCACCAGCACCTTAAGAATCTTTTATACTTTATGCATACATATTAAAACATTTTTTCTCATGCAAAACGAATTACTGATATTTGTTTTAATTGAATGATATTTTCCCCCAGGCTAAAAATAAAAGTAAAGGTTCCATAAAGTGGCTTAATGAACTCACTCTTTTTCTCTCGACTGAACTTAATCTAAATTTATATTTCTAGGGAACATCAGGAACGTGTAATTCTGTGTTGAAATACGTTTTTTCCAACGAATTCGGTGGTATAGCTCAGTTATTTTGGGGAGGGGAATAGATAGGTATCTTTGTTTCATTAAGATTTCAGTCAATTAACAACTATTCACCGAAGTGGAGGTGGTTAGTGATGGATATTTACCGAGCCGCGAAGCGGCGAGGTAAATATCCACCGTTAACCACCGACACTGAGGTGAATAGTTGTTTTAGTATATACTAAAACAGTGAGATGATATACACCACCGTCGTTAATTTGAGTGATTTCTTCACTTGTCACGGATGCAAACCGGGACGCCATGTTTTCTCGAGTTGCTCGGAGGTAAATAGCAAAGGATATTCGGAGTTTGACTAGCCAATCAGAGAGCGCCTTCAACGCTATCCACTGTTTTAGTATATACTAATAGCAATTAGTTTTGACCATATTTACAATGACAATAATAACACCGCTCGCTACGGTGCGTAAGTTAACGAAGGTTAAAATTAGTTTATGGTTCTTTAAGTAACAAATAATTTACCGATATACCTTTTGTACTTGTCTTTTAAGTGAACATCTCAGTACAACTGCTACTAAACATCCGTTCGTTAAAAGTTAGTGAATTTTAACAAAGAAAGCTGTTTAAAAGAAATCAGGCAAATTTCTCTATAGAATATAAGTCGGGGTTTGAAATAAAGGTTGCGTTGCCATTGCTTTAATAATAACCGTAAGATGACTAGACCTTTGTGCATCATGTTTTCTTCTAATTAATTCACTGCCAACGTGTCCAAAGAGTTCTTGACGCTCGAATGCAGAGTGTGACTCGAACTTTCATCTCCTCGGTGCTAAGGATGGGATATGATCATGAGAAATAAATTATTTGTCAATCAAGACAAATTTCAATCATGTTGTCAAATAGGGTAATGCATAAAAAAGTTACCAAACTTAGCAGAGATTTTCAATATGCTCTCAAAATACCGATAGAACCCATGCTGGGATACGCGACTGTCCCTCGATAGGCGACCTTTCAATGATTCGGTTGAGCATGTTCACGCAAAAAATCAAACTTCCAAGCTGAATTGAAACACATTTTTCAATCATTTCTGCGGGCCTAGCTCGGCTATCAGGTGCGTTTTTTCAGCGTCTTTTACGCCTGAACAGTTTCAATCCACCAGAAGATAATAATCTCTTGAAAAGACTTCCAGCCATTATCTCGCCGACTTCTCTTTTGTCACTAGCTCTAAATCTATTGAGTGTATAGCAATAAGCGAATTTTCCATCCCTCAGGCTATCTTTGTTTAAAACTTCTCTTCATATGATTTCTTGGCCAAAAAGCGACGGATAGACATGAAACCTTCTTTTTCAGATGAAACCATCTTTCTCCAAGATGACAAAAAAACAAACTACCTGGTTAGATCACCTAACGATAATTAAAATAGCACTGCTTAGCCCATGGATTCTTCGTCACGAACTGAATCGTTATAATTGCTTAGTTGCACGGAGCGATTACTGACATTGAGTACTAAGGAATCGGCACCTTTTATGACTAGTTGTTATTTTAAATTGATGTATTCACTAATCGTTTGTCAACATTATATTCAGTGTTCACAACTAAGTGGTCATTAATCTCGCTGACAGCTCTTTTACTGATAAAATAACAATCAAAGCCCTTAAGATGCTAACTGTTCTCGTAAGTGGCGTGAGTGATAGCTTCAACTTGTAGGTGTGTTGAAGTCAGTTTTCAATTATTTTTGCTCGCCTAGCTTGTTCCTTGTTCAGGAGCTAATCAGAAACATGTATTGCATCGTAGCTAATTGCTTTGTTATGTTTAGACCACAACATCATTAAGCTATCCACTAAATTTAGACCAAATGCTTTTACTGAGATAATTTGGTTTTATCAACTAAGTTGATAAGATGTACGGCTACCCGCTGCGTCTTTTCAGCGTCTTTTACGGCTCAACTATTTCAAACCAGCAAGAAATGATAATCTCTTGAAATGACTTATAGCCATTATTTTTCCGACTCCTGTATTGTTACTAGCTATAAATCTATTGTTTGTTTAGCAATTCAGAAGTTTCAGGAATTAAATCTCAGCAATAAGACTTATAATCCACTATGCATATTTGAGTTTTTCTTTCTTACGCTCAGCTGAAAGACTCTACCAACTGCAGTATTCTAACCTTTGATAGAACCTTGGAACGTGCGCGCAAGGTACCGGTGTAGCCGATTAAGTTCAATTTTCCAGTGCTCCTCTTGAATTCATGGTCAGAACATGTTTTCTTTTGTTAGAAACATAACTCTGCTCTTCTTGTTATGGTTATAAGGTAAGCTTAGCCAGAACATGCGGGGAGGGAGAGTGCTGACAGAAAAATTGTGCTTGAGTCATCATATCTTAAGGCACGCCTCGATTAGCACAGCTGTCTCGAACAGTAATAAGCAATAACTCCAAAACAATATACCCAACGTTGTCCTTAAGTAAACCATAAAACATGGAAGAAATTTAATCAGCATTTTGTTATTCTCTCGAAGCTATATTGAAACGCGCACCAGCAAGACCCAAAAATGAATAATAACAATGCCGAAAGACTCACAGAATCAATGAGACCGCCACAATTCAACCGATTGTAATTCAAAGTAACTCATGAACACAGCCTTCTAACACAGGAAAAAACATGATCAAGTAGAAAGTAAGTTACTTAGTACGAATGATATAGTCACAAGGAGAGCCACATACGTAATTCCCAACATCCTGTTTTTCCAAGAGGTTTTAAGTTGACGGTAGGGCTTGAATGTGATGTGTATTCAACGAGAGGTAAGACTGAAAAGGTAGGCGATTTCGGTGCTCTTTCTTATATCTTGCATCACGTTGCATGTTGGGATACGGGACTGTCCCTCGATAGGTGACCTTTCAATGGTTCAGTTGAGCAGTTTCACGCGAAAAATCAAGCTTCCAAGCCGAATTGAAACGCGCCCAGGTGATTTCATGAAGGGCACAAAATGGTCCTTAGTCATACCAAGCAAGAAAGCGTTGTGGTTTATTTCCAAAATGAGAACTATTAGCATTAACCTCAGTATACTGGGACCGGTTCCCTTCAATAGAGGCCTGAGCTCCCTGATATTTCGCACATCTGCCTAAAGAACTAATATTGGGGCTGTAAAACACCTACTGCATATACAAAAACGGGTTTTGACAGTAAAAGGAGAGGCGAGTCCCCCATGATAACCAATCAAGGGGTGTCAACGAGTTTGAAACAATGAAGGAGCGTGAGAAAAAGCCTATGGGCACAAGATTTGATTGGTCTGTTGCCGCTGAACAAAGTGGTCCAGCCTTGTGCGATTTGTTTCGCTTGCGATTCATCACGCAGCACTCCTTGCATTGTCTCTGGTTAGTGGAGTATAACCTGAACATTATATCTTCGTTCAATTCTCTTTCACTACATATTTCAACTGCTTTACCTGTCTTGGCGGTCGTCTCCTGTAGAGCAGGGACGTGGGAATATTCCTCAAGATCTCCTTCCTTCTACTCTTCTCTTCCTCTTTAGTCGGAGAAACTGAGATGTCTTCCTCCCTTTAGTCTTATCAGCCAAATAAATTTGAACGACGCGCGTGAAAGTTGGACCCCCTGGATACGGTCTTATTGACACCTCTATCAAAAGTTCTTTTCTATTGATCGATCAGAACGGCAAGCTGGCGCGAATTTTCCATTCCTCAGGCTATCTTTGTTTAAAACTTCTCTTCACATGATTTATTAGCCAAAAAGGGACGGATAGACATTAAACCTTCCCTTTCAGATGAAACCATATTTTTCCAAGATGATAACAAAACACAAACTATCTGGTTAGATTACCTAATGATAAGTGGATTGGCACGGCTTAGCCTATGGATTCCTTGTCACTTACTGATTCGTTAAAATTGATTGGTTTCCCAAAGCGGCTATTGGCATTGAAGACTCAATGAATCATATGCCTAACACCGCATTAGCAATTATATAATGGCACCTTTTATGACATGCTTGTTATTTTAATTGATGTCATCAACAATCGTTCTTCGACTTTATTTTCATAGTGTTCACATCAAAGTGGTCATTAATCTCGTTGACAGCTCTTTTACTGGTAAAATATAATTCAAAGCCCTTAAGAGACTAATTGTTTATGGTAGTAGCGTGAGTAATAACTTCAGTTTGTTAGCGTGTTATTGTCAGTTTTTGATTAACTGCGGCTCGCCTAGCTTGTTCCTTGTTTAAGAACTAATAAAACACATATATAGCATTGTATCTAATTGCTTTGTTGTGTTTAGACCACAACATCATTAGGCTATCCACTGTATTTTGAATTAATGCTTTTACTGACATAATTTTAGTTGATGAGATGCACGGCTTCTCGCTGCGTCTTTTTAGCGTCTTTTACGGCTGAACAGTTTCAAACTACCAGGAGGTAATAATCTCTTGAAAAGACTTCTAGCCATTATTTCGCCGCCGCCTCTCTTTTCACTAGATATAAATCTGTTGTGGGTTTAACGATTCAGAAGTTTCAGACATTAAATCTCAGCAATTAGAATTACAATCCACTATGTACATAAGAGTTTTCCTTTCTTACGCTCAGCTGAAAGACTTTACTAGCTGCAGTATTCTAGCCTTTGATGAAACCCCGGGACGTGCGCGCGAGGTGTAGCCCAGTAAGTTCAATTTTTTTATGCCTCCTATGAAAATTGTGCTTGAGTCATTAATTATTGGACCAAGCCTCGACTGTTTCGAACGGCGATAAACAATAACTTAAAAAAATAAATAGCTACTGCTGTCCTAAAATCGACCATTAAACATACTTAGAAAGAATTTAATCGGCATGTACTAATTCTATTGATGCTGGATTTTAGCAACTTCTGAATATCTGTCTGTTTGATCCGTTAAGTTTGAGAACTTTTGGAAACATGTGAACTCGGGATCGATAATATGAGTTGTTTTCTTCGATTGGGAAATTGGAGGGCCTTCAACTTGAGGAAATAAAATGATGTGCAAATCGGCTAAATACCTTAGCAACTCTATTCGTCAGTAGTGCGCAAGGCTATCGTGGTTTCAAGCAAAGCATATGGCAGTTTTTAGACGCAGTAGTTCACAGGATACTTCTCCTGAAGATAACTTTTCTTTCTTTTTGTAGCCGGATAAACAGAATGGCGATTGCTCATTTCCATTTCTGGCCGCACTGTGAGTCCAACCAATTCCATCGCCGCAGCGTTCAGATTTCCAGCGTTAAGGTTATAATAGGATTATGTTTAAAGGACGAAAAAAGCTATTTGCTTCAATTTAATTAGAAGCCATGAAATTGTAGGTGCGCCGCTTGTGAATTCAGGCATAAAGATTTATTTTTTCATATCTTTTTAATACTTACGCCACCCGAAAAATGAAAATTAAGCGTTCTCAAACTTTGTCAAACGAAGATATTGGCTCATTCATTATTTTCTAGCTGACTTACCTTTAAACACGTAAACTGTTGATGATTTTCTAACCTAGATTAGCAGACTTTGTGGCTAATGAAGGAATTTGGTTTGAATTAAAACCGCCTATGACAGTTGTTTAGGGCAGTTTACTGAGTTCTTTAATTCACTCGCAAAATACTCCCGTAATTTGTCCTTATCGATAAGTCGTCGTCACGAAGCACGCGCAGTTACATGTCATTTCAATTACTCGCGTTAAAGCAGGAAAAATGACATAATGGAAATTGTGCTATCATCATCAACTTTTATGTTGCTGGAGCTTCATCGACTTACCAGCAATTGAAAAGATCTCCCCTTATGCAGTCCTCTAAACTTAAGGACTGCATAATTAAAACAAATTGATCCGATTGCTTTCAGTACTAATGTATTTGCTTCTATACTTTATTGAACAACTATTGATGTATTTGCCAGCTATGCTTCTTTTTATAATTTAACAATATCTAATTATTTAGTTTTTAATTTTCTTTATATATTGTAAATAATGTTTGTTGATGATTGACCCGCCTCGAAAAGCAAATTTGCTATCTGCGGGTCAACATAATCTAAATTATTTTGTAAGAAAAAGAAAAGTAAAGTGTGTGTAAATAGTTCTAGTCTCTGAACTTATACGTACCGTTATCTTGACGATGGTCACAAAGTATAGAAGGTTTCTCAGCATTTTCGGATCGCTTAGTTGCAAATAATATTCTTATGAATAAAGGAAGACTAACTATAAGGAAGACTGACTTAAGAGTAGAGTTTCCGATTAGTGTTTACACGTGTACTCAAACACATAAATTGGGCGAGGCAAGATAACGATAATTAACCAATAAGAGGAAGGCGCGACATCCTGGACATCCACAGACAAGAATGCCCTTCGTAACTGGGGACTAGCGCGACTCGGTGAAAGAATTCAACTGTCCACGTGTTGGAATGGGGAGTTGTGTATGTAATGTTCTTAATAAAATTAAAAGTTAGTCGCTCATAATTCGACAAAAAAGTTAATCGCAATAATTGCGTCGATCTGGGTGCCACGAATTTGCAATAATTTGTTTTTTTGGCTCATAATCGGTACGTTATGCCGCGTTCCCACGTGGTTTCAATGGTTATACTTCACATGACTGCGAACATTTCCGAATGAAACAGCCAAAAGGAAATTTGTTAGCCTCTGGTTGGCTTAAGAATGACTAGTTTGTGGCGATAAAGTGTGTAAGGAACTAATATTCGACAAATCTGTTGTTCAGATAATAAATTCAGTAAAATAACATTCGACGATGCTATTCCATTGCAGATAATAAATTCCGTGAAATTACATCAGCGGCAAAGCTGTTTGTGCGGTTAATATATTTGCATTGTTATTTGCGTTGCTTTGTTAGTTTTCTGAACTGCTCATATTGGCGGCTTATAAAAACCATTGGACTGGAAACTAGAATCCAATGAAGGTAGACGATAGCCTCCCAAAGAAATTTAAGACAGAATCCTGAGTTCTTGAGGGAACATCATCTCTACTCTTTGTAGTGCGTCAGCTATTTTCACCACTGACCTGACAGCTTTGGTAGTGTTCATTACTGCGAAAATCTCTCACATATTCACTTGTTAATCCGTAGTTCACATTATATGATTTTCATATAATCACAGTCATTTATTCATTAATCAAGCATTTGTGTGTCCAGTTTCTCGTTAGAAAAGCATTTCTCGCTAAAAATACGTCTGATTAGTTTTTAGCCTTCACAACAAATGATAAAGTCACAATCAACTCAGCGTACTAACTGTTTATGGTCGTTGCGCGAGTGATCGCTTCAAATCTTAAGTGCGTCGATTGTGGCACCAGCGACTCACTATCCAGCTGAATTCGTTACCCAGCTCTTTCTTATTTAGCATCTACGAAATGATATTGATAGCATCGTAGCTAATCGCTTTATCGTGTCAGTTAGACAAAATTATCATAGTTTAAGAGTTCCACTGTATTTAGAAAACCAGCTTCGATTAGGATGCTAGGCTTCCTGTCGCGTCTTTTCGGCGAGCGCAAAAGGTATACGGTTGAACAGTTTTCAGTGATCTGCGAATGCAAACAATCTATAGCCATGAAACATACAAGAGATAATCTCTTGATTCGTGTCAGCTCCTGTCAATAGCGAATATATAACTTATGCGTTTAGGAGCAATTCAGAACTTTCAGACATTAAATCTCGGTAACAAGACTTGTAATCCATTTCGTATATCTGAGTTTAATCTATCTTAGGCTCAGCTGAAAGGCTTTTACAACAGAAGTATCCTAGTATTTGATGAAACCCAGGCCGTGCGCTCGAGTTGTAGCCTAGTAAGTTCAACCAAGTTTCCCACGGCCCCTCTTGAATTTACATTAAGAACAAATTGTTTTCTTTTTTTCAAAAACATTTCTCTATTACTCTTGTCATGGCGACAAGACAAGCTTATACCAGAACATGGGAAAGAGGATGCAGACGGAAAATTGTGCTTTAGTCATCAAGTATTAGACTAAGCCTTGTCTAGGACTGTTTCGAACGACGATAAAAAATAACTAAAAAAAAAGCACCTACTGTTATCCCTGTCCTAGGACTTGAGCGGGGCTATTTATGGTTGTTCAAATTCTTAGAGAAGTTAAAATACTTAAAGGTCCATCTTCTTCATTGGCTTGAATCGCAACAATGTGCAACGTGGCAACAGAACAAGTTAACGCTCGGATACACGAAGCACATGTGCAGGCATACAAACTTTGGACTCCCCCGAGGTTTTCACAGGCACGATTGCCCATTCAAGCCTAGACATCACAGCGTCGAAGTGAACAATCACGAGTTCGTGACGCAAACTTACTCTTCCTCGCTAGAGGGTTGCTTGCACTGCTGGCTTGGTTGTCCCTCTTACAGGAGTGGTAACAGTGATAGGGACTGTTAAGACGGAGAACTTTATCCCTTTTCGTCAATGCAGAAGAAGATAATATAGGCCAAATATTGACAATGTGTTTACGTGGGATAAAAACATAGCCTGAGGGAAAATATAAAATAACTGCCCGACGCGTATTAGGCTTATGCCTACGTCACGAAAATACGAGTTGTTTTCTTCGACGAGGAATTTGGACGGCCTTCAACATGAGGAAAGAAAACAATGCGCAAACCGCTAAATACCTCAGCAACTCTAGCTGTCAATGGTGCGCAAGGCTATCGTTGTATCAAGCAAACTATATGGTAATGGTAATGGTTTATTAGATATGAGGTCGGCACTAAAATGAAATACTTCATATTTACAAGAAATTACAAAAAATATTTACAAATTAAATGAGACTGTATAAATGAAAATTGTAGTTTTTAGACGCACTAGTGCACAGGCTCCTTTTACTGAAAAGGACGTTTCTTTCTATTTGTGGTCGGATAAACGGAATGCACGGTATTTTAATTTCTTGGTCACACTGCGAGTGCGACCAATTACATAGCCGCGGCATCCAGATTTCCAAGTTTAGATTTTAATAGGATGAGGTTTAAGAGACGACTGCGCTACTTGCGATAATTTTAGCTGCAGCCATGAAATTATTGGCGCGCCGCTTAAGAAATCAGGCATGACAAGAGCTTCTCGCATATCTTTTTAAAATTACGCCTGAGGAAGAATGAAAAATTAGGCGGTTTCAAACTTTGCGAAACTAAGATATCTTCTTATTTATCATGATTTTCTAGCCGACCTTCCTTCAAACACGTAAACCGTTGATGATTTTCTAACCTAGATTTGTAGTCTTCATCAGTAATGAAAGTATTTGGCTAGAATTGAAAACGCATTTGACCGTCGTTAAAGTTTACTGAGTTCTTTTATTCACTCCCAAAATACCCCCGTATTTTGTTCTTATCGATTAGGTCGTTACGAATCACGCAAAGTTGCATGAGTAACTCGCGTTAAAGATAGGAAAATGACATAGTGGAAATTCTGCTGTAGTCATCAACTTTATGTTGGTGGAGTTTAATGCAACTTCATTGACTCACCAGTTAATGAAAAGAATTCTAGTTTTTGAAATTATACCTACCGTTATCTTAAAAGTCGTCACAAAGTAGAGGACATTTCTCAGCGTCTTCAGATCACTTAGTTGCATATAGTATCCTTATGAAGGAAGACCTAAAACTTCAGCAAAGAATTTTCAAGTGCAGTTCACACGTGTCCTCAAATGCATAAGGTGGGCGAGGTAAGACAATGGTGACCAATAAGAAGGCACCACATCCCTGACATCCAACTGCCAGTCATAACCAGCGACTAGCGTGACTCAGTGAAAGAATGCAACTGCCTATGTGCTGATATGAGGAGTTGTGTTCGTAATGTTCTGATTAAGACTCGCGTGAGTTAATGATTTCAATTAGTTCACTGTTAGTAACCAGAATAAATCACATGCAAGAGCAAATATCAAAAAGAGGAACGAAAGTTGAGAAAAAATTTGTGCCGTGACAGACGTTAATTGATTAACATATCGAAAATATAAATAGACACTGCTTAACTAATTTCTTTGTTTCCGCTGGGCTTTGTTAAAAAACTTATATTTAACGTTTTCACACGATTAAAGCAAACTTCTGCTTCTTTTTATTTCGCTCACATCCAAAAAACGGTTACAACAACAGAGAGAAAAAACAAAATACATATACAAATGCTAATTCTTAAAAAAGAAAGTTTGAATAACAAAAGGAAAAGAAACACTTGGACCAATCATAGGTCAAATTAACTATTCCTGTGAAATATTTCAAATTTAAAATAACAACGGCAAAACGTACTATGCTTAATAACAACAATATTTGCATTATTCATTTCTAGAAACAGACAGAATACTTTCATCTAGGCTGTGTACTCTACTCTCTCAAGTTATCCGACTTTATTTTCAAACTTGTCAGGTGATCAGATATTGTGAAAATCATTGCTACTTAGGAATAATTTAATTTATTAGTTGCCAACAATAAGTACAATAAAGAACACGGATAAATTACAATAACGATAACGGGCTGGCAACCACAACAGCCATGGCCAATTTAATGTGGTCCTAAGAGTATCAAAATAGTAAAACTATTGCATCAATTAATAATTAATAATTAAGAACAGCATGGAGTTGGCGTTGTTTTCAGGCTGTAACATGAATTATATTTTGTACAGATAGTTTTAGAAGTCCTGGGATTGTCAATGCCATAGATCTCTCGAAGTGCAGTCGAATAATAACACATCAAAGCACGTTTGAAATCATTTACATTGTTCATACTTAGGTTAAGCTCGTCTGACAATGTGTTCCCGATTCTTATTGTTCGTACAATAAATGACCGTTACAAGGTTGAAGTCTTGCATTTAGGTACAGAGTATTTGGTAACAGCTGTATTGGCAGACGATCGTGTGTGTCTTGTAGAACGAGCAATAATTAACAATTATTCCACGAGCGCGCGTTGGATATGCGGTGATAGATAGCCAACGAGGCGCGTAGCGCCGAGTAGGCTATAATCATCTCATATCCAACAAGCGCGAGTGGAATAATTGTTTTATTAAAAACGCCCTCAAGAAATTATTATTTTGTAAGAAGAAACTGGATTTTTTAGCTCCCTTTTGATTTTAAGCTGATGCGTACGCTTACCATATTTGTAGATTATGGTATATTGGCTGATATACCATAATGGCTAAGCCAATAAAAAGTCTTGAATTGCATTATCCATGATCCAGTTTTTAATAATTAACGATTATTCCGCGAGCGCGCGTTGGATATGCGATGATAGATAGCCAACGAGGCGCGTAGCGCCGAGTTGGCTACAATCATCTCATATCCAACAAGCGCGAGTTCAATAATTGTTTTTATTAAAAACGTTAAATTAAATTGTTAAATTTTATTAAATTTTTAACTCCCTTTTAATCTTAAGCTGACACGTACGCTAACCATATTTGTAGATTATGGTATATTAGCTGATATACCATAATGGCTAAGCCAATAAAAAGTCTTGAATTGCATTATCCAATGATCTAGTTTTTAATAATAACAATTACAGGGTCTATATCCACCAGACCACGAGTAAGCTTAAAGAACAGTAACATACCTAAGTACTCATGGGCCTATCCGGCGGATAACGGCGAATTATGCGACTACCGCGGTCTGTATTATGTGAGATTTAACGTCACTAACTCAATTTATACATTGAACGATTTAACGCTGCTAGTTATTGGCGTAAAATCCTACACTACAGTACTCCTGCCAATAGCTAATAGGTAGTAAAGAAAGAGTTTTTAGTTGTCGTTCATAACTCTGACAGCACGAGAATAGTAATTTCAAGATACATTTTTTAGCTCGCCTCTGTATCTTTCCCAGATTTGAGATAAGATAAAGACTGTGGCACCCAAACTTGTGCAGTATAGCCCAGACGTGGTGTAACGATGGCTAAATAGATTGATCTTCTTACATTGGTACTTTGTAGATGACGTGTGTTTCCTTTAACAAGCCCAAGCGGCTTGTTTGCTCAGCTGAATTTCACTGCGATGAAACTTGTATAATTTTGTCGAGGAATAAGCCGTCTTTACAAGGTTATAAAACACCTTGTAGGATACGACTTGCATTTTCAGAAAAAAAAATTAAACAAGTGACGGACAAACTGAGTATGTTGTTTCAAAACTGTAACATAGAGGGATTTCATTTGCAATTTGCGCTACAAACAATTTCGCAAAGTCTTGTTTATTCGTAAAATGCGTGTGTCTATTATTAATCAAAGGAGCTAATGTTCTCACTTATATATTCTGAAATGAATTTACAGCGCGATGACTTTGTTTTCATAACTTATTTTCCCATGTCCGAATTATCTATGGCAATTTATTAGAGCGAGTTCTGGTTCTTACCCTTTCACATTTGAATTTAAGTTTTCATTCACATGCAAATTAAACTCATTTTTATACGAATAGTTGAGAACCAGGCCTCGTTTTGAAAAAGAGGCAAGGGTGAATCGGAAATGGCCATGTGCCACAGCGGCGACGGTGACGCCTAGCAGCGTAATAACATACCATACCGCAGCCTCTGTACAATGGCATCAATTGCGAGCCTGTAAGAAAGTGCACTGACGACTCTTAATAAGCCAAAACTCGATGCGATGGAAGCGAAGGGAGGCTACTCATTGATTTTTTTTCCCTTGGTTTCTCGAAGAGCCAAACAAGTACTTAAAGCGGAAATGCCTCCAAGATAACTTATTCCGATCACAAAGCAAAGATGGAACTTGCGTCATAACAGTTTCCTGTTTATAGGTAACCTGTCAGCCGATCATGTCGGTAATGCTGATATTTCGCTTAAGAAATTTTTCTTGTTTTTATCAATACCAATTTTCTATTCGATCTCTGACTGATTTCGTAATCTAGGTAATGATTTCACTTGTTGAACGTTAGTTTTCTTGTCATTTTTTTTTCAAACCCCAACATGGTACGATGCACCTCAAACATGTTGAAAACGGGAAAGCCCCCTATCCCGACATGCACCTCAAAACGGAAACTTATGAGAAAACTCCATCTAAGTTTAGCCTTTTCTGTAATACGTGGTTGTTACGAGCATACGGCAGGTTGATAGTCCGACTTTAACGTAATACTGGACACCTTTCCCGGCCGTTCAATGGGAATAAACATGTTAAGACTGAAGAGCGAAGAATTCATGGAACTGCTTATTCTCGTATCAACTATTATATCGTCGGTAAGTATCTTCAGTGGTTATACTGAATATTTCTTGTTCTCAACTGTTTGGGTTTTGCGCATTCCATTGTGAACAAGGGGACTGAAATTCGAATCTCGGCGATAACTAACGACTGGCTCAATTATTTTCTTTTCATTGAAGCCAAAAAGCCGTGTTAGATTGCGAATACTAGCAAAATTTTCTAGAGAATTTTTAATTCCGTTTCCTTCAAAGTTCATCAGAGTCATTTGAATAGTCGCACTTCTCAGACAGCGGTTTCCGCTAAGACTGCACGTGAGGCGCAGGATCTTGACCCTAACTGACGGCGTTCTTTGTTGGCTGACACTTATCGCTCACTATGTAATGAATGGGGCGTGACATAACTCTTTTATCAAGCTGTTACGACGCTGTTCTTCTCGAGTGACCCCACACTAAGCAGCTATATCTATCTCTGTGAGTGCATTTTTTTTTATGGGAAACGAAAACAATCCACAAAGATGTCTACCTACTTGTATCACTACTAGGCGTGTTGGGCTATAGACTAATTATAATTGCGTCAGTAATTGAATCCGTCCTGTTTTTTTCTAATGTAGTTGAGATTGTCGCATGCCCGCAACGTCTCTATGTCACGTGTCAGTGGAAAGCTAATTAATCACTCGTCAAGATTTCTTCAAATCCCTTCACACCAACAGACCACCTCGACAGTCTAGTTCGATTTTTCTCGTGTAAAAAAAATATATATATATTCATGGAGTGCTGACGAGTTTCACACAGATCAGGGGCAATCGATGACCGTTAATCAGCTACGAGGTTAAACAAACGTTATCAAAGTTTTATCATTTTATCGTATTTGGAACACACAGTCTGCCCTCCGATCGGCGATGACAAACGGCTTTGTTGAGTCCAGGTTAAATTTCCGACTACAGATTTCTGCTAACAGATCACTTGCTTTCGATGATTTGAAATTTTTTTGACGCGATGGGTATGCTAGCTTCATGCATCCCACTCTTAAAAACTCCCTCATTTCATCCGATTTCATTAGTGGCGATATCTTTGTGTTAGCGCAACACAACTCTGTGTTAGCGCAACACAACAAAGAATATTGCCAGAGGGATTAAAAGACTTAAATAACTTGATATGTTTGCTTTTGAAAAACATATTTCGCCCTGAAAGCTGTTCCGCCGACAGAGCTTATAATCTTTTCACCGAGAATGTAAACAAATCCTTCCGCTGAAATGTAAATCAGGTTACGGGGCAATTTAATTGAAAGCAATCTGTTCAAAAGCGTTCTAAGTAATTGTCAATTATCAGGTGTCAGTTTGTTTTGATCACTTTAATGTGTTAACAACCTCAAACATAAACTCACCAGGCTACGATCGCTTCATTGACTAAGAACCAAATCAGGAGAACCACTTATACAGCTATTCAGAACAAAAATAAAGATTGGAACTAGTTACCTATGTAATGCCGGCCTAATCTGTTCAAGCCAGTCAGAGAGGAAATAATTTGTGAACAACTTCCGCCTATGCGGCATGGCAAATTCCGGCCGACGACATTACTCTGTCAACTTAGTAACTCACCAGTCCAGGTGTTTTTGCTTTAACACTGAACGGTTCGTCTATAAAATCCTTCGAGGCTCCCAGACAAACAATTACTAAACAATTCAATAGCTTATCACAACTGCGACGATAAACATTTTTCATGCATATCTCTTCTGTTTATCCAGTTCGTCTTAAAAAATTACAAGATTAGTTAATCTGTCTACTTAAATCTGACACTAAGAGGGAAAGTTAAAGGGATGCGTCAAAATCAATCAGCTCAAAAAGGACGCGTTTAGCATTATTCTTGAGGTTAAAAATAGGATTAAGTGTATTTAATGCAGCTTCGTCAGGAAGTGGGCCTCAACAGTCATTTCCATTCATTTAAATATTGCATGTACCTATTGTCACTGACCCACAGTGATACGAAAGAACTTCATGAGAGTTGCTCTATAAAAATTTTGAAGAATAAAACTCGAAATGAGATTGGAAAGTGATGATTTTGTGGTCCGAGTGCAAGCATTTGGACCCATCATTTGACGAAACCACAGATCCATTCTTGATGCAACTTTTCACTGATTCTGCAGTGTTCACACTGATTGACGGCAATGGACAAAGGAGGTTTCTTTGTAATTTTCTGTTTGGTTCATTGAATATATATAATTTGTTCTAGAAAAATTCAAATTGATTCTAGAATTAGAGGGTTCATTGTTTAGCTAAACACAATTTGATGAGTTGAAAGCATGCAATGTCGGATTCTATTCTTGTAATAAGTTTTGCATAATCAATCTAAACGATATCAGGTTTTGAGGTTATTAGTTTATGTCTTTGTCGAACTGCGAAAAAATTAAGACTTTGCATAAAAGACTTATTTTAAAATGTATTATAAAATGTATTCTCTCTTGCGTGACTCGCGACTTTCTGCCAACACTCAACCAGATCCACCGAAATGAATATGAAATATCGAAAACTTTGGCAGGGATTTCCCCTATCCCAGCATTCAGTTCTTTCAAAAATACTCACGTGCAACAGAAGTCCTCGTATTTTCACGATAGCCCGGCACGAAATAGCACACCACCGATAACTACCTTAAATATTATTGAAGGACTGAGCTGGTTGTTAAAACACAGTAGTTTTAGCAGCAACTTAGAGCACTTGAATTTACCGGGGATTTAAATGTTAGGATGTTAACCGTTATTTTCCTTGCGGTATGCATTTATGCATTTATGCCACTGTCGGTGAGTAATTACACTTGATTATTCTTTCTCTCGATATATGACACATTTCAGTCACAATCGTGTTTGTGATTTGACCAAAAAAAGGAAAGGAACATACGTCAAAAACAGTATATTTCTATCCCCTTTTCTGATAAACACAGTCCTTATTTTTCCCAAAGTAGAATTTTATTGGAATTTTCACGAAATGTTTTTGTCACGGTTTCTCAGTTACTACCGTGTTCATTTTCGCTTAAATAGACTCAATACTTTACCATCCTTACTTTCTTTTATCCAAAACTTACTTATAAATACTTTTAAGATTCAGAACGAAGTAAATCCGCCAATCCATGTCATAACGTTTACGATACATTCCTCTTTAAACCATTCTACTGAGTTGTAATATCAAATCCCTTATCATGAACCGGTGGAAGTGTTGGCAAAACATTACAATGAAATCTAACAATAGCACATGGATTCATTGACATTCATATAATGCTCTTTGTCTCATAAACGTCGACGTTGTATTTTTAATATCTGTTATGGGGTTACAAAACAATAACCGGAAACATTTTCTTCGTTAAGTTAAAAACCAAAGACACCAATGAAGTATGCAGAAGCAAATTATTCCACTTTCCCAAGGCATCATACGTGAAGAAATTTGACGAGATAGTATCGATTTTCGCATTAATATTTCAGTTTAATTGCTTAGCCTTCGCGGTCTGTTGGAGTGTGAGTGCATGATAACAAGCTCGAATCACTTGAAATCACTTAGACCCCGACATGCTGATGAAAGTTAAGCCATAATGCAACAATGTTTCCGCTAAAATCAACACCTTGCTGTCAGATTCTTCTTCACAACAAAGTGTTTGGCTAGATTAAAGTTTAGTTTATTTTGGCGAAAAAATAATTTGCAGAGTTCCTAAAACGTTCGTACCAGTGCTAAATTAGTTGTATACTCGGTCACGTTTCATGGCCATCAATATTAGCAGGGATATTTCAAATTCCAAAGTCATACGCAGTGATTTCACGTGCACGGATGGACGTCTTTAATGGGCTCTAATAAAGGGCGCAGAAAATGATAATAATTTGGGTATTTCTATGGCGCTCTTTAAATAGAGGTAATCAGAAGCGCTTTCACAATGATACACCTAAAAAACTATTCTACAGTAATGTAAGTATTCAATGTAAAATGTAAATGAGACTTACAATAAAATAAAAAAAAAAGGATTAATAGTATGTATAAAAACTTAAAGAAAACAGAATTTTTGTCTCAAGCGATTAAAGTAATACCTGACCAAAGAGGTAGTTTTTAAGATTGCGTTTAAAGTTTTAAATGATGGGATAACTTGCAATTGCGTGCAAACTATTCCTCAAACATAGTACAGCGGCATAAAGGATCTAGCACCAGGCGTAGATTCCATTTTCTAAGATTAATATTGTAGGAGGACTTCGGCCTAACACCAATTAAATCACTAATAAACATTGGCACTAATCCATTAATTGCTTTAAAAACTAAGACTAATATATCAAAATGAATACGAGCGCGTACTGACAGCCAGAGAAGATAATAAAGTGCTAGTGTGACATGGGAATGCTTGTCGATGTTCATTACGAGTCTCGCCGCTCCGCTCTAAATAGACCACTTTCATAAATGGCTGCCGGATCAATAGCGCTTTATACTAATGACGTCATGAAATTTTAGACCCCCCGCGTGACTCAGACAAACAAACTCCACTTCTTTGAGAGCTACAAGGGAAATGGCGGGTAGTTCGCTTATTCCCTTACAGTTCTGACCGAAGAAGACGGCGTTCCTGGCTCTAAATTTGAAAGAGAACCAGAAGAATACACTGTAGACCAGCTAAAACGGTGGTTAAAATGTAGGGGCTTAAAATTTAACAGTAAACGAGAAGATCTTGTACAGACTGTGTGAGATGCGGGAATTATCACACCCTTGATCCGGCAATCGATCACGGAAAATGGTTTGCTGCCAAAGTTCTTCAAGAAAATTCTGATGTAAACAATGTAAAAAGGGGGTTGACAGGCCTACACGACTCCCCAGCGCGCGTTTAGAATAGCCTATTCAAAGTTTGGCCCTCACGAGTATGTCTTTGAGCGATCGCCCTCTTTTGTAAGATACGAGCGGCGGATTTTTGTATATTTCGCTCAATACTGGTTGTGTTTCTATTAAATGCCAGTTCATGTAGTTAATGTTTATGCAGTTGTCATTGAATCATTTCTGTTTCTTTGACGCTGGATTTTCTCTTTCTTTCGGTGCTTTCCTCTTAGGAGCATGTGCTCAACTTACTTGCGCTGGTCTTAGATTTGCCTTCAGTGGATCGGGAAATTCGGGTGTTGGACCTTTTTCGCCGGGCCAGTGAAGAGCACAAATATAACTTAAGTGTTTCTTGTTATGTTTTTCTCCGTAAAAAAATCACGGGAACATGCCACTAGCCAACGCTTGCACTTTGCCATGTCTCGCGAAGGTTTTGGGAAAGGAATGAATACTTTCATCCCCGATTCCTTTCACTCTTTGAGTGATTTTGGCCATTTATCTGCATGTCTTGAGTCTGTCTTACACTCACCCCAACAACAGTGTTTGGTACCAACCATGCCGCTTCCTTTTAGAACGCCAAGTAATTTTTTGACGAAATTTTTCGTCGTTTTGTTTTAATTTTACAGCTCTCGCTCATACATTTCCTTAAGCTGGTCGCAATGTTTGTCTGAGTCTGTGCGGGGGGTCTCATTGGTTATCACGAAACAAAATCTATTTTTAGTAATAGTATAAAGCGCTATTCTTTTGTTTAAATTTAAATTAGCCCTACTGGCCTCGTTCTCCAGTACAAAATTCAAAAGAATACATTATCTCAAGTGACGCCAGTGGGGCTAATTTAAATTTAAACAAAAGAATATTTATACGGCAGCCATTTATTAAAGTGGAATAATTTGGATATATCAACAAAGTTGAAATGGTAAATTGGCCACCGTAATGATTACAAAAGCTGACGTTTCGAGCGTTAGCCCTTCGTCGGAGCGAATAGAGGAATTGTGGGTTGTGTGTGCTTTTAAAGGCAGAAAATGGAGCTACGTTATTGGTGGGTGCATGGCAACGAGAAAAACATAAATAAATTAGTGGAATGAAAAGCGTTCATTGATCCCTGTGGGATTGAGACTGCCGGTTTGAAAGATGAGCTTTTGTTCAAGATTTTTACGGCTTTCCGTGCCACCTAAGTGCAAGGAAAGACCGCAGATTGCCATATGTTGCTTAGAATGATTAGGTAAATTAAAATGTCTAGATTGCCATATGTTGCTTAGAATGATTAGGTAAATTAAAATGTCTAGCGTCCTTGTTATTCCTTTCCACGTCTCGAAGGTGTTCTCGGAATCGGTCACCTAGTCTTCTGCCCGTTTCGCCGATGTATATCTTTTTGCAATAATGTCATTACGGTGGCCAATTTACCATTTCAACTTTGTTGATATATCCAAATTATTTCGTTACTCCCACCGACGCAGCCCCAAACAGTTTCTTTCGAAACTATCATCCTTTATTCATTTATTAAAGTGGTCTATACGTTATAATTCTAAAATCTGTGATTTAAACCATACAAAACACTTCGCGAACTTTTCACCGGCTGAGATTTTGATGTTCTAATTTCACCGTTGTATCGTTTATCAACAGGAAGTTGAAAGAAATGAGAAGTGCTTAATCGGCAAAATTGTGCAATGTCGTGTTTAACTCCAGTTCGCCTGTATTAATCCAAAACTATACAATTTTGGATACACTCCAAACTTTTCAGATCGAAATAAGTTGGTAACGTATTGTGGAGGCGTTCGTCTACAAGGATCTTGACTGAATACTAAGGACAGGATGACCAAAAATAACTTATGAAGTAGCGCAATTGCGGTTGAACTTTGCCTTGTGTAATCGACCAATCAGGACCTCCTATAGTATGAGAGAAGTCGTGCCGATATATTGTATTCTTGATGTATACTTTTTGCAGAGAGGAAAGTAATTTGGCGACTGGAAGTGCATCTTGTTTATCCCCTAAAATCTATAAATTATTTTATGATGCTACTATTGGCGTATTTCCTGATACTGAGAGCGATGGTAAGTAATTTTTCCCCTGTAATCAAGTCTGTTATCTAAACTTTATCTTTAATGTCGCTGTTAATGCTCAGTTGAAAAAATTCGAAAACAACGCTAAGGAACAAGGAGTCCTTTTAGCGCGCGAAGTCGACACTTTGCATTTCTTGAGTTACAAATGAATATCACCTTCTTACTATCGAGACAGTATCTCTACGGACATTTCTTTAAAATCACGGTACATGTGAGTATTAAACATGCACGTGGCAGTACGTCACAACATGGTTCTATATGGCCTAATGAAGGTTGTAGAGCTCAGAAGGAGTTTCCTCGCTCCAAAGAGAGTCTAAAAGTAAGATGGGTATTCACTGTAGTTACCGGCGGTTATTTTAATGGCGTTACAAACAAGATTCTAGTAATTTTGAAATCTTATTTAACTGTGCGCGTGCGTGCGGCGAAAAGTGCTTACAATGCACAATTTAAGGGAATGATTTCCGTTCCGGCGATGGCCCTTAAAAGCATGCATTGTTGCATGTTGACCATTTCATCAGGTGACTTTGTTTCTCCCCAGCAAAATCCGAAATTTCCAGCTTTTTCATCTCATACTGTTTGCTACGATAACATTCGTTAGCGAGAAATGGGAATAAAATATAAATAAACAAAATATCGGTCCTCGAAAAGTTGCTGATGGATGACGGCGGTAGTCTATTTTCATACCGATGATTAAAATCATCGGTTTGATTGACATCTTTAACAGCTTGATGTCTGGGTTATAAGGCATCATTGTGTATCGGCACTTCAACGCTCTAAATTATTCACCGTCTTTTCATTCAAGGGAGAAATTGTGTTTTAATTCTCTAAAATCAAAATCTTTCAAGAGACAATTTTCTTCCTCAGTTTTTAGACTTTGAATGTTTTAAACCCGCAAACTGAAAAGAAAAGCGCTCCAGGTGAAAAATCCTGAAATACGGATGATTTACATTCCTCCTCGTCTAATGTTATTTTTCAAAACTTTCAAGGCAAATTATTCTTGGATCGCTCATGTTCGTGACGCCCTGCGATGTTTTCTCCCAAATCAAGCATCCCATATCTACAGTGCTTTCACGTTATACCTGTCACCTATCAAACTTGATTAATTCGCGAAAAAAAATTTGTTGTGCATTAAAAATTCAGACCCCCCTCGTGAATAAGAAAAAAGGCGGCTTAACTTTCTATTCAGGCTAATAGCGTTAATTATTTGGTATTTGTGTATTTAAAACTTCTGATGAAATTCAGGATGGCTATTGCGTTATCAATAACGTAACAACTCCTGGCTTGAATTCTGGTTCTTTTTCCTCTCTTTTTTTGAAATTTACCTCCTCCTTTACTTCAGTTTTATCAATAATGATTTTAATTAAATAATTAAATAATTAATAAATAAATAATAAATAATAAATAATAATAATAATTATAAATAATAATGATTAATAATTATAATAATTATTAATAATAATTATAATAATTATTATTAATAATTAACTAATAATAATGATGATTATTTATTTATTATTTAATTATTTATTTTTAATTAAATATTCTGAGTCTTGGAACACATAACTTTTATTCCAGAGTTAATATTTTTGATGAAAATTAGAATGTCATTTGCTTCATCTTCATGACGGTTGTGTCTGTGACATAAACCAAACATCAGTTTAATATTAGATCTCCCATGTCGAGGAGCTAATATTTAAGTTAATCTTTGTCAAGTGTTAATTTGAAGGGTCTGAAATTGTTCTCGAATTAATAATGAGATGCCTGTTCGCGTTTCCCAAGCGGGATGATGTTTTAATCCAATTTCTTTTATCTTTTCTTTCACAACTCCACCAGTTAACTCAATAAAAGACATTAACAAGCAAATGTTTTGTTAACGAAACAAACACTGATACCACAAAACGCATTTTTAATTGACAGTAAAGGAAAACTGCTGTTTAGGGACACATGGCATAATTTTCTTTGAAAAAGGCAGGTTCATAACCAAAGATAACAGGGCATTCTGTTTGGCATCTGATTAAATAGCTTGTTACCTCATTATCATCATTATTTTCACTATTATGATGATTATCTTTATGATTACTCATAACATCACCATTACCATCTCTAAATTCGCCAATTCATTAAACGATTTATGCAGGCATTATTTATCTATCTCTTCATTTTTCTATTTATTTATTTATTTATTTATCTATTTATTTATTCATCTATATACTTAATTCAATCCACTTTCATGTTGTTGGTTCTTTTAGTTCGCAGTGGGTGATTGCCCAGAAAACTTTTACTGGGATGGAAAAGAATGCAGTGCATGCTCAGGCTGTCCACGTGGGTTTGGTTTGAAGAAATCTTGCACGAAGACCAAAAACACCGAATGTCAAAAATGCTATCCTGGCTATGATTACTCGAACAGCACAGGGATGGAGGAGTGTATAAAGTAAGTTAGTGTTATGTCATGTTTCGCTTTAAAGACTGATAGTTTCTAAAGAAACTGTTTGGGGCTGCGTCGGTGGGGGTAACGAAATAATATGAATAAATCAACAAAGTTGAAATGGTAAATTGGCCACCGTTACGCTTATAAAAGCTGACGTTTCGAGCGTTAGCCCTTCGTCGGAGCCAATAGGGGAACTGTGGGTTGTGTGTGCTTTTAAAGGCAGAAAAAGGAGCTACGTGATTGGTGGGAACATGGCAACGAGAAAAACACGAATAAATTAGGGCCAATGTAATGTATTGCATAACTTGCACTTATTGCAAAAAGATTTACATCGGCGAAACAGGAAGAAGACTAGGTGAGCGATTCCGAGAACACCTTCGCAACGTGGAGAGGAATGACAAGGACACATCGAAACCAGTCGCTAGACATTTTAATTTACCTAACCATTCTAACCAACACATGGCGATCTGCGGTGTTTCCTTACATTTAGGTAGCACGGAAAGCCGGAAAACTCTTGAACAAAAGCTCATCTTTCAGACCGGCAGTCTAATTCCCATAGATATCAACGAACGCTTTTTATTCCACTAATTTATTCGTGTTTTCTCGTTCACATGTTTCCACCAATCACGTAGCTCCTTTTTCTGCCTTTAAAAGCACACACAACCCACAATTCCCCTATTCGCTCCGACGAAGGGCTAACGCTCGAAACGTCAGCTTTTATGCACTCTAAATCTTGCCAATTGTGCTCCATCTATTTATATCTCTTTCTCTCATGAGTTATAAGCATGTTTTCTGATTTCGCTCTCTACTTTAAGAGTCATTAAATTAGAGTTATTATGCTATAGAAAATGTACGATATCACCTGGTGGGTGAATCACATTGTTCACAGCCTCTTTGTTTTGGGAAAGCGACACAAGATTGAGAGGATGCAAAGATGGATCTTCGACAAGCCCTCGGTGGACTTTTTTTATCAAACCATCTTGCATTTGGTAATATTTATTCAAAGTAAATTCAGTCATTTGTGATATCAAAGCCTTCTAAGCTAAAAGCACTGTTTTTCCCTCTCATTGAAGGTGCGATACGTTCTCCAATTGTCTACCTGGACGATCAAAAAAGGTACAAGAATGTACGATCTTTTCTGGACCTATCTGTGACGGATGCGAAGAGGGCTACTACCATAACCCAGTCGTCGGCTGTGAAAAGTGTTCACCCGGATGTGATGCTAGAACTGAGGACGAAATACAGGCATGCACAACTAAGCATAACCGCAACTGTGCACCAAAACGAGTGCGGCCCAAAACTCCTACCGTCAGTAAGTTAATTTACTTGAATTTGCTTTAATACTCAGTGAAACAACCTTTAAGTAAGGGGCTAGATATACTTTCCTATAAAAGAAATTCCATTCTCGAAATTGGACGGTGTGCTGAGTTTACTTTACTGTAATTCTTGGCACTTACTGAATGGGCTATCTCATTTGAATCTAAGCTTCTATTTTGTGTTTATTTTTCGGCTTTGATTTTTTGTTTTTGTTTCTGTTTTTGAGGTAATGACTCAATAGGTAGAGGTCATCCTAACATCACTGGCAACGATGAGGATGGCGAGATACCACCAGTTCGTCCTGAGCCGGTAGGATCTAAATCAACTCAGGCACCAGAGGAAAATTTGATCGTTTTAAACCCGTGGCTTTGGGTTCCACTAGGGATCGTACTACTCGTCGTGGTCACAGTCCCAATAGCGTTTTTTAAAAGAAAATCTCGGGTAAATCGTCGAACTCGAGTAGAAGGCGATGTACATACATATAACACAGGGCAACATATCGGTTTACAGGAGCAAAAGACCCCTTTGATAACCGAAGGCAGTGTGGATGTCCAAAATGGGAGGGACATTTCCTCTTTGGCTGAGCAAGGAGATCCATTTGAACCCAGTCATGAATTAGGTGAGCTTGTATTACTTGTCGTCCTTTTTTATATTTTAAAGCCGTGTTTGTATATTAAGCGCAGATTTTCTGAACTAAATTAATTCGATAAAAACCACAATCTGAGAGATGCTTCTTTGCCAATTCAGTAAATTTTGGGTAACATGAACTCTACTCTTTATATTTTTGAACTGTTAACTGTACATAGATCTTTATGCTAAACGTAATTAGTCAGTAGGCACTTTTTATAGTGATCTCTCTACCATATACCCTATGATCTTATGAGAAAATTAATTGCCTGACGATGGAATTCCTTCGGTAATGACTTTTTCTTTAGTCGCATAACTGAATAAAAATGAGAAAAAGATTAAACAGCGAAAATTGATTGTTTGTTTTATCCTGAACACGAAACAAGAGATGCGAAACAATATCACAGCCTCGTTTTGAATTCGCAATTCCACGGCAAGTACCTCGCCCGCTAACCAATCAGAATGCGAGATTATTCAATTATGCGATTCTAACACAGATTTGTATGCGATTAAGGGGTTATCAAAACATGTCTTATCAAAACAGGTGTTATCAACTATTTTTCCCACGGCTTTGTTAAAGTTCTTAAAGATTTAAAGGAAAGCAGGCATCACCCTTGAAATGTTTTTCAAATGGAACGTCGAACCTCTCTAATCTGCTTTGCTGTTAAATCTTCAGACGCAGATCCGGAAGGGGTGGTTTTGGATGCTCCAAAACCTTCTTCAGAAGAACTCAGCAGACAAGCAGGTTCGCTTAAAAAATTCAGTACATACGTTTGTGATATGAGGGGGGGGGGAGGGGATGCATTGTGTGTTATAATCCATTAGAAACCTCCCCTCCCTTTTCTCAGAACAAAAACCTCGCCCAGCCCCTGATTTTATAGTCACAATAACCATCACCTATGTTATTACATTACGACCGTTATTATTTTGATTCTAGGCTTGGATCGTCCCATTAAAGATCTAACAATTAAAGAAAAGACGCCAATAATAACTGACCTGAGTGGCAAAGATGGGCAAGGTAGGCAGAAGTTCTTTACCGATAGCCGTTAGTGTTTTATAAAAAGTGGTTTTCCTACAAGGAAATCAACACTACTTATACCATTTGTCTTTAATGTACTCTTCCACTGGTTGTGTTTGTAGTTTTCCCTAAATGCTCTATCTCAGTAGCTATTGATTAAAGATGTTTCTCTCAAACAGTTTTCCATGTTGTTGTTAATTTAGGTTATTTTTACTGGCAACGTGTTGCGGAAGAACTTGGTTTCCAAAAAAAGTCCAGAGGATGGGAAGTAGTCCAAAATCCAGTTGAAAACCTTCTTAAGACATTTGGCGAAAGGGAAGGAAGTACCATCAGAGGATTGATAGAAGCCACTAGAAAAGCTGAGCTGACGCTTTTAGCAAGTCAGTGGGAAGAAAAATTTGATACGTCCTCAAGAGACGAGACAACTGTTTCTGTCCATTTACAGTTGGTTCAAGGAAAAACAAACGATAAGTTTACTTCTGTTGATATACCTCCAGATCCGGGGAAAGAGAATGGTGCAAATGAATCGGTTTTATTAACACCAGATAAAGGTAAAATAAACGATAAGGCTGATTCTGATATAAATGTACCCGCCGACACAGGAGAGGAAACTGCTGAAAAAGATATTGCTGATACAGCTGTATGAAAAGCGCTCTTGTATGAATAAGTAAATACTGAATCAATACTGACTTTCGTATCATGAATCAACCAAAAATAGCATCAATCGAACATCATTTTATAATAGCATGTGGACTTGAATACCACCTGCCCCATGATTGGTTGTCACGGACCGTACAGACACGCGGCTGAAGTGACGTTCTTACCTTTGTTTTGTCCGAATCGGAGTCCTTCCTTTATAACTTTTTCTTATCTTGATTAGTGCCAAATTTCTACGCATTGAGCGCGCGAATGCTTCCAAAGGAATTACACAAAATAAGTTTACGTCCTTGAGTTTATCTAGCGTCTAACCGCAGCATGGCTTTACCGCCCTGGCAAGAGAAAGGGCAGGGGGGGATAGCAGTGGGGTGGGGTGAGGAGATTCATGTTCACTGATTCAACGAAAGTCACTCAAGCCTTCAGAAAGTCTGAGTCGAATTGAAAGCTATGACCGCTTTCTTCGACAGAAAAAATGCCATTTAAAAATTATGTGCGAGTCTCAAGTTAATTAAGGACTGATTATTTATGTCGCAACCTCAAGTTGACAGCTTCAATGCAATTGTAAAATTACGATAAATTATGAAAATTTTGGGTGACGGCAGGTATTTACATTTTGTGCTATACTTGGCAAAATAACGCTTTACGTTTAATTTAATTGCAAGATAAAACATTAGAAAATTTTTATTTACTCTTGGATACAATTTTTTCCACTTAAAAAACCAGACGAGTATAAAACTGTTTACTCCATATTAATTCGAGTAACATGTATTGTTAAAATGTTCGATCGGAAATTGGCACCATATAGGTTCTCTATTATTCAAGTGTAGAAACATTTATGTATCCGTTTTGTTATTGTGGTTTGGTTTATCTTATTTGCTTTTGTTGTTTGATTAAAGGGTGGATAATGAATGAACGAAGCACACCACCTGGGTCCTAATCATTAGCTTTTTACTTTGAATTTTTACATATTTTGGTACCTGGTAGATCCGACAAGTTTAAAGTAGTTTCAAATCATTGTTTTTGTTTATAGTTTTCAGTAAAATTTTTACGAGTGAATGTATAGTTTTGTAAATTTGTAGAATCGATTTTTTGTACTTAACGAATGAAAAATGTACTCAATATTTGCAAAATGTGATAGTGAAAAGAGTATTTCCATATCACTCAAGGTAGATCCAAGCAAATTGAAATATTTTTCTAACATCATAATTTGTGTCGTGAGCTGGCTGACAAATAAAAGCATATTATCATACGTGGATACTGTTCTCGGTGTTTTTTTTTCTTTGTACATTTTAGAAAGTATGAAGTAGAAAATGCCATAATTTACTTGTAAAATTGTCCCCAGGTTATTAGTAAATGTCTGAATAACATTTGCTTCTCACAGTATTTATAACAAAAAATTAAATCTGTAAGTTAGCGAAATGATCCATATGTATATTCGTAAAGAATCAGGCACATAATCGAGAAGAAGTATTTTCTCTTGACGGTATTTAATAACTATCGGTTTATATGCATGCACAAGCTCCAGTTTTTTAGGCCTCTTGAAGATGACTTCACAAATCAATTTCAGCCCTGGCTCAATTTTTTTTTTTTTTTTTTTTTTAGTTTAACCAGTCGACACTCTTGAGGTCACTATGCCTCAAAAATTTTGAACAGTTTCTTTAGTTGTTTAAGTCCTTATTCATTATCGACTCGATGGGAAAAGCCACAGATTGGAGACAATCGAGGGTAAAAATGTAGGGTAATGATGTATCGCTGTTGATTAGCGATATCGTTTTCGCTCCGCGGTACAGCGGTTTCGCCTCGCCGATGCACAGTTTCCATCCAGCGAGTTGTCGCTACCGCTGATAGATACCGCTGACAGATCGCTGAACAATATTACGACCAGCGAATTTTCCATTACGCGAAGGAAAGTATGTAATCGATTCGACTGCTTCTAACATGACAATATCTATTGGCGCTAACAAGATTGTTCTTTTATGGCTGTATGCAGTACGAAAATTGAAGCGTTCGCGCATATCTTATCGAACGTGAAAACAAGGGTGTTAACACTTAAAAATTGCCCGCTGTCTCAGCCAACCATCAAGAAAAATTGTAACGCTGTCATAACAGGAAAAAAAAAATTCGGCCACTTACCTGAAAATTTTGCTATGAGATTTCCAAGCTCTACCAGAATCTTTAGTTCCAGAAGTTCTTCTTTGAGTTCTGTGCGAATAGCCATAACATTAGCCGGTTTCTTGCATTCGTTACCGCCGCATAGCAATACAATTGTAAATGTATACAACCCGTCAGGATATGGATAGCTTGAAGTTTTTTTTTAATAAATTGAACCGAGTACTGGTCTCAGTAAGTTTGTGACGCGTAATTTTGCGCACTCAAAGCGATAAATTGAGGTCAGAAAAATTATAATCAAACCAAGGTTCGACGGAGAGATGTCTTTAACCTTTTACCTGCTTGGTTCCCAAACACTTGAACAAACTGCCCCCAGTTGTTCCGCTGTCATCAACCTGGAACTCAAACACACTTGATAGCTTGTCTCAGAGGTAGTGTACCTCGTTTGTTGGTTTGGAAATTACCGTATTTAGCTGTGTTTCGCGTAAATAGTCAGCTTCGGTCGACTCATGCAGTCGTATGGCGATGTGCCTGTCATGTGATTCAAGTTTTGCAGTTTTGGCAGTCGGAAGTAACATTGACGTCCGGTCATTTTATTTTGAAAGGGGCAGTTGAGATTTAAAAGAAATTTAGTACGCTCCCACATTGAAAAATGAGAATTTAGTTAAACAATAATTTGGAAAACGATTTTGTGAGGTTGTAGCCGAGTCATATCCAATATTTCAATTTTTTTTAATCCCCCCGTATGTTCTGTAGGCGACGACTTATCTCCACTACCCCTGAAAACCATGAAAACATGAAAAACCATGTGATTCCTCGACATCCTCTGACCCCCTCCCAGGCGATAACTAAGGACAAGTCCCTTCTGAACAAACTGTTCATAATACTTACATAGAACAAAAGACAGAAACGGCGTGAATCACAAATACGACCATCTTTGCGTCCTCGTGCCGTATTCGAAGCCATTAGGCATCCGGAGACCGCCAGCAATGTTAGCACCGGATCCTCCATTTTGGTTTCACCGCAAACTCAAAAGATTGCAGGCGGAAATAATATCTGGATTCGAGAAAAAAAGCGGTTACACGACAAAACTTTCTGGATTCAAAAGTTATGAGATTCAAAGTTCCCACTTTAAATTCCGGAATCAAAATCTCCGGAGACACGACCAAACCGGGGAGTTTTTATTTCGGATTCGTCCGACTTTCGTGTAAACGGCAAAATCAATCCGGTACCAAAACGTTTCGGATTCATCACAAACCCGGAACAATTTCCCCTAGTGTAAACCTAGTCTTAGTTATATCTTTAATAAAATAACTTTCAATTCTTCCGAAACAACGTATGAATTCAATGAAGTAAGCAGGAAATTGTGAAGCAAAACCCTTTGTCCAACAGTGCATGCTACATCAAGAAGGGATTTGTGGTTTCGGTAAATGATAGGCCCAAAGGGCTTGTGTCCGGATCAGAAAGTCGTTGCCTTCTCCTTTGGATGTGAGTGTTATTTTTGACTATTAAAAAAACATTCTCAAGCAATTCTGTTGTTTTAAAGCTATGTATCCGTGATACCATATTTTCTGTTTCATAAAAAAAGAAATGGAAAAGATTGTTATAGCCCGTTTTAATACTTACCAAGAGGTTGATATTCCGCAGGTAATAATTATCACTGAGCGAGCAATGTTTATGCCATCCAAGTCACATGCCGGCGTTGTCAGGACAACAACCAACTTTTTAAAAATAATCATAATCCTATTTTTTAGGATTAGTCCTCACGAATATCTTAGTCGTACATGTGTTTTGTACCGCTTTGTTTTATTATGTTTTGTGTTGTTTTTCAATTTATTTCCTCATAGGATGATTCATTTGCACGCATTCCCATAACATTTCCTCGTGATTCAAAATTCAGTGGATGGATTAGCTGGCAGCCAAAAAAAAAAACACTCGAAAGGCCACAAACAACAACCTTTAAACACGATTAAAGAGGCTAGAGATTAACTTGTAAAAAAGTAAACTGTTGGCAGGCCAAGTTGTGACAAGCGACTGTTAATTCTGTTTTGATTTGTTAACAAAAGCAATGTAGTCGGTATTTACCGCCCGCAGGATCGGAAGTTTTCCTTAGATTATTTCCTCTCTGACCGGCCATAACCGATTACGCCGGCATTGCAAATTAAAAAAAGCTAGTACAGTTTCGATCTTGGTCTGTGCTATGAATAGCTATGTACGTGTGTTAGAAGAGGCCATATCTATTTTAAGTCAGTGAGGCGAATGCGACCGTCTCTTGAGGCAATACTTAATTAAGCCTAAACGTGATTGAAATTAATTACGCATCGGTTTTAAAATAGACTGCTTCTCTTTGCTCTATAACCTAGAATACTTTTCAGCAGGGGGTTTCCGGTTTACTTGCTAAACGAAAAGGGTGATAAATCTTTCTCTTTAGAACCGCTTTTATCACGAAAGGTGTAACACCTGTAAAACCAAAGATGTCAACTGATTGTCACCACACTGTGTTAAATGTTCTATGAGGGCCACCAAACGCTAAGAAAAGCTAAGAACACTTTTCCTCTCAATGACAGGAATCACTTTGTTACTCAGTTCTATTAAACCCGATCAAACAAGGTACATTCAATTTTGCCAATGGATGCATGATGCAAATATATGAGTCACTTCAAGAGTTTTCAAAAACCACAGCAAGTGATCTGTAGCCAGAAATCCTCGGTTACAAACTCACTCTCGACTCAACGAAGCCGTGGAGTCAGAATACGTGACCCTCAAGGATCTTGAGAAATGATAACATTTGTTTAACATTTACTCCACTTATTGGTCGTCAATATCACACTTGTGCGTGGAACACTAAAGAAAAGAAAGCAATTCTGCCTCAGTTTTGTGTAAATATTATAAGAATTATCATTTCCATTGTTCAATCTAAGTAATTTCGATACATTAAGGTTTTCTGAATAGGACTACGCAATAATTGAGGCAAAAATTTGATTTTACTTCACCGTTTTAACAATTGCTAAGAAATACTGTACAAAATTATCAGCTTAAATGTCCTCTCTAATGAATTAATTTTTTTTGTAATTGATTACTTGACATTTACATGTCACTTTTCCGATTTCCGATAAGACTTCAAGACCGAGGCTGGACATCAAACAGCTCAATTCAAAGTCGGCACATATTGCTGGAGTCATAAGGCTTCCACAACCCATTGTCCTGTTCAAAAACAGAGTATTCAATCAGTTTTACGTTTCTTCTACCCCGCGACAGAATAAATCAATTTTCAGAGTTAGAGATTTAAAACTTCAATCTGAGAGCATTTAAATGATAAAGCCCTGACAAAGCTTCAGATTGTCATATAATCTTTTTTCCTTCCCCTTATTGGACTTAAAGAAAGATAGAGTTTTTTTCTTGTATTCAAGGGGCAAAAGAATATGACGAGATCGCAATTTATCTCCTAGTACGTTCTGATACGTTAAGTGCGATTTCTCTTATTTTTTTGAGACGGTTTACATATATTTTGTACTGACTTCAGAAACCTTTGCATTAGGTTTGATCAAGGTGAGGAAGACATTCATTCGATGAAACTGAAGCCCACTATCTTTGAGGGCTCAAGTCTCAGGGATTCATTTGTAAAAGTGAAAAAAAAATGTTACATTTTTTAGATAAAATACATTTCTAGGCTGACAATTAACAGGAAGAAAGAAAAAATTCAATTAACGGGATAACGAAAATCGATTTTTATACATGGGATTTAAGGATTAATTAAAGCTGTCTTTTTTTGTTTCAGGAGATTGATGAAATCTTAACTTATAGATATCATAGGAAAATAAGGAGAACTAATCTCTAGTTTCGGCTTTCAAACCATGGCCAGTACTTACCGAAATCTCCCTCCTCGTTGATTTCTGATACCGAAACAGCAACCACGGAGATAACAAATTGTGCAGATATTACCATGACAATTATAATTAACAAAGTACTTGTAGGCATCTGTGATGGACGAAATCTGTTGTAAGATAGAACGGCAAACTCAGTTAGAAGGAAATAGTAATGGTGGCACTCTCTCTTGAGAGATTCATTCAAAAATTGTTTTTTCAGGAACTGAAGGCAAAATGTGCTATCTAGGGCTTCTGCATTCTCGTGTGACAGGAATTGAATTAAATGGTGGAAATTAGTAAAGAAGAAATGCAAACAGTAAACTGGTATGATTTGTAGCATGTAGTCATAATAGAGGGAAAGCGTAGTTCGTTGTAAACGAATAGAAGTCAAAATTATCATATCTTCACTTAGTTCATGGCAAGGTTAGTTTACTGTATTGATATTCTGATCAGTGCGGAACTTAGACTAATAATCGTTCCCTGGCAAGATTCTGACTTAAACAACCCGAATAGCCTAATGAAATGCGATATTTGGATTTTGAAATAATAGTGATTTCAAAAACATGCGAGAGCTCCAAAACTAAATGAAACGGTTCCGTTTTAGACTGAATTACACCCTGATCTTTCCCAGGCAAGGCTTTCAAATTGATACAAAGTTGCTGCCCTTGCACTTTTGATGAGCAAAGCTCATTTGTCTACATTCGAGTCTTTGATTTCCGCCATTTGGGGGGCATCGGCGCTTGTTTAGATTTTAAGAATTTCTAGAACACAAAAGCAGATCAAGGCGAAAAAACACATTTGAAGAGAGCAATTTTTCGCTGTGCCACATCTCCAAGGCTCACGCTGTATTGGAAAAGAAAAACTCGTTCTTGATATCGTGACGTAGATTTATAAAACAAGGCGAAGATGTTTTCTGTGCTGAGTAAGAGCCGTGTTGCAGACGACGGTTCTCCTCTTTCCCCTACACTTTGCAATTGTCTGCATTATTGCTTGACTAATCAACCATTTACTACGAAATTTGATGTGGGAAAAGAGTAGTTACCGAAGCAGCACGATAGTTTCAACTTAAAGGCACAAAATGTGGCTATAAAAGATCTGCACTAAATAAATAAAGTTGTAAAATAAATATCGTTATTGTAGTATGTATATGTATGCCTGATCACAACTTACAGCGTCGAACGCAAGGTTTAACCACTTCCTTTTCTTGGACCTTTCCTCGTTGCTCTCCTCGCTCCCAGTTGGCAAGAATGGTACAGGGAAAACAAAAACCTTGGATAAAAATAGAATTGGCTCTATCAAAAGAACAAAGCACAAATAAAAGATCGTAATTTGGTCATGTAGTGAACGTGATTCCTCGGCTGGACGGTCTACCTTTGATAAAGGGAACTTTTTATTGCCGATCAAAGGTGTAATAGGCGGCGGTGCCCAGAAAAGGAGCCGAAAGGTGAAACCCAAACAGAGCCCACCTCAGGAGCCTACCTGCAGGTTAAACAGAAGGTATTAAGAGGTCTTCTACGAGGTAGAAGACGCCAGTAACTGGCTTTTATTAAAGCTCTGTCTTTCCTTCCTGGTGTTTCTAAGATGACTGCTAAATGTAAAGAAAATTGATAAGTAATAAGAACTGGTCAGAACTCGAAACCGGATGACTTTCGGACACCTGTGTCAATATTATAGTAATTAACGCAAAATAAGGCGCGCTTTGACTTTTAAAAACAATAGTATAATCAGGTCAATGACGTGCGCAGCTCAAAAGCGTTTACAAGAGTACCGCCTTGGCCTTTTCTATATAAATTAAGCTAGATATCAAGCCACACAAGCTGTTTCCTCTTGATATTCTAAAGAAAAAAAATGTAGCATCTCACTCGTTTGTTATTTTTCTCAAAATACAGAATAAAGATAAAGATTCCAAAGGAAAATATTAAAGACAAAATACTTCCTGATGTAATATGTTTGCTAACAGTCACTTCTTTATCTGCTTGTTTTTAGAATAAGCGCAAGACAATTATCGACTTGGAGGTGGTGTGAGAGAATCCTTTCCTCGAGCAAACATTCGACGAAATTCCAGCGGCTTGTTTAATATGTGACATCATGGCTTCGTTCAAATAAGAGAAGTACAGTCTCCCGCGTTGATTAAAAGTACAGGGGAAAGCTGCGCGAAGCGGACTTCGTGCCAAGCCAAGGCGCGGCAACAATTGTTTTAAAGTCAATTAAGAGCCCAATTTTTGTTACTTGTAATCGAAGTTTTTTATTCTGACATATTATAGGACTTTTAAAACCTTTTTCTCCAATCCCATGATAAGTGCTATTCTATCTACCGCGCCTAAGCGGCCAAATTCCAACGGTTGCTGACATAATAAATCACACTAATATATTTGGAAATCAAGAACTGAACACCGTTGCGAATGTAGACCTGTGTCGAGAGGGTCTCAATGAGGTTACAGTTAAACCAGTTGGCCATCAGCATAGTTAGTAGAGGGGACCCTCTACTAACTATGCCATCAGCTAGTATCTTTCCGTTGAGATTATAAGAAAAAAATTTGAGGTCAACTTTTTTCACGACTTATTATGATGGTTAAAATTTGTCCATTTTACGGCTAATTTTTTGGCCGGCTAACGGTTAACCCCATTCAGACCATCTACCGGGGGAACATGTCTATCAGACACTTCATGGGGAGAGCTTGAATAACACTGGCATATATACACCTCATGCAATTTTCACTTTATACATTCTGTATTAGGAAAAGAAAAAGATCGACACAAATGCATTGTGTATGGTGTACTCACTACATCAACAGAGACTCTAGATACGCAGGAAATACATTTTAATGAATCTGCGCCTATATCGGGGGAGCAACAAACTTCCACTTTCTGTCATTTACGGCTAAATTTATCCTGTCTTCCGTTTGCTTATTTTTCTATTATGGCAACTGTTATTTTCCTTCGCTTCTTGTCTCCTGGGATATTTTAAGAGCAAGTCATGCATAATTGCGAGATGCCAATGGCAATGCTGAAAGTCTTCTCAATAAAAACGACTGACCCTATCAATAATCAGCAACTGCATTCAAATTACTTGATTTATCGATTTCTTTAGCTGATACCCGCCTGGTCGCAAGAAAGGGAAATAAAATAATTTCTCTTAATGTTTTGCCTCCAGGTTAAATCCCTTTGCATGTCGGTACTCACTCGGATCGTTTTTTTTTCCAGTCAATACTGTTGTTATTATTGGATTACCGCATATTATCGCATGAATAGTAGCCACCTGGTCAACTTCAGAGCTCTTTGTTCGTTCTGTAACTTTGTACTTTCATCCCGATTATTAACTCCACCTAACTTGCATGTTTCAGCGTTGTATTTACACCTAAAATCAAATGGTTTTGAGCCGTTCTTCACAACGGTACACAGAACTGGCAGAACTCACGGATTCTTCTTAGTTTTCTTGTTTAATCTTCGCACAATATAATTCACGAAGAGGATTTATAACTCACAATAAACTCTAAAAAACTCGCTATTTTTGTCGCGCCTGGTTGTCTGATTTTGCTCGTACGTGCTCATCCCCTTATTTGGTAGTAATCGCAAGTATCAATGAATAAGAGGGGTGAGGGTCGGTCAAAAATCTTGTACAATTCCAATTTGATCACTGTATTATTCATTTTGGACTGCAAGTTAAACTTTCAATTCTCTTTATTTTTATTTCAATTTTAACGCCAAATATCTGATGGATCATAGCTCGCCCGTTGGTTCTACATTCGGATAGCTATTGATGCATACGGGTTTACTGAGAAAAGACCTTTTGTGGCATAGTTAACGTTGATGACAGTTTATTGGCATCGTAAGCATAACTTCTAGGTGGTCTAACAGACCCCACGTGAGATCATCCCATCATTCACTTCACTCTGCCTAAAGCTTGTACAGTTTATAATCGGCTAAAGAATTTCTAACTCATGTGAATTAAGCAATTTATAGTCAGGATTTTTAGCACTAAGAAGGATTATTTGTAAAGAAATGCACTTAGGTCCTAGCTAGGATTACGACAGTTGATAACTCAAAGTGTTTAGCAACTTTTCGAGAAACCGACCCACGATTTCCTCATCGTGGGCCATCTTTTTTTCCTTGATAATTAAGTGTATATCTGGTGCCTTACCATCATCATGATAAACTGTTATTTGAATTTTTGTTTCCAAATAACGATAACTTTCCGGGGTTCGAAAGATAGACACCACAAAACATCGAGATGTCACATGTTTTAAACAGGACGTTTGTCAATACGGCAAAGTGGTTTGGAAGTACTTTCAAACAGACTCAAGCAAACAACCTAATCAAGCAACAAACCAATGTGTTTCTCAATTGACACTACGTAAAATGATGTGAATTACTTGTGGATGTAACAGTTACCAAAAATAGTGCTGGGGTTTTTGCATAAGCGATGAACAACGATAATTCACTTCATTCACCAACAACAGCGAAATGAATTTAACGCGTATGTAATCACTTGTTTACAATTTAGACTTACCGTTAAGTGACGACGGTTTATAACTGTAAGTGCTATCGCGTTCAATATTCCACAATTAGCGATAGCTAGTTTCTCGGAGCTTATCAATATGTGTCCGCTACTGATCGGATATAGTCAAACTCGAATAATTTATCATTTCTCGGTATCAGCTTGGACTTAGCACCACTTAAGGTCTTATGCTGTCAAATTAAAAGATAAAACAAAAGATGATTGGGATATTTGTTTAAAACCTGACAAAATTAATTCACGTGACCTTAGACGAAACCCAGCCAGCAAGAGATAGATTGAAAGGGTAACTGCGGACTGGACTTACTTTCTTTGGACCTCCGAAAGACCATTTGAAGGTATTGGCCGAGGGTTACGCGGAGCGGAGACGGTGTCTATTTAGAACTAGCAGCTGGTTTGCCTTTTTTACTGCACTGTCAAAGAAAGGTGGTTGATAATAATGAAATATATGAATTGTATCTCATTGTATCTCATTTATCACTTTCACGGGTTTATTACGAATCAACTTAACGGCCTGCTCCCAGTTGGCTTGTTAGCTCAATTGGTAGAGCGCTGCACTAGTATCGCAGAGGTCAGTGGTTCGAATCCCGTACAGGCCAGATTTATTTCAGGTCTGATTTTCGCTATTGCATAAATAGCGCTATCTACTGCGAGGATCGTGCATCATATGTATCTAATACCGCAGTACAAAATATATGAACTTCATATATTTCATTGTATCTCAAAGGTGGTTGATTTCATGTAAAAAGCGGTAACTCTGTTTCTTTGTTAGTCTACTGTTTGGCTCTGAAACATTTCACATCTGTCGAGGCAATCTCCATCATAACAGTATTTTCGTTTCAAACTGCTTCTGTTTGTGGGAGTTAACTAAACGTACATTTTATATGCAGACATGAATTCGATTCTTTCCACTTTACTTCAAGCTTTGATTTATCAATCTGGAAAATCTCTGATCTAAGCTCCTTTGCAAACTGATGACAGCTAATTGTGCCTAAAATAGTTCTCAACATAAACTAAATATTGCTGGGTGGTCTAAGACTCAGGCGCACTAGAGCTTTTCTTGTTTGTTTAAATGAAAAATCTGTCA
The DNA here is from genome assembly GCF_964205215.1 of Stylophora pistillata. Lineage (NCBI taxonomy): Eukaryota > Metazoa > Cnidaria > Anthozoa > Scleractinia > Pocilloporidae > Stylophora > Stylophora pistillata. Next base: position 5,119,114 of record NC_142523.1, read on the forward strand.
AAAAATAGCGTAAAAACAAATTGTGACCCCTAAATTTGAATTTTTTTGCAAATCGCCAAATTTTTGCCAATCTTCAAAGATTCGTGGGCCTCCAAATTTTGGCAAAACAAATATACATGTTTTTTTTTTTTTTAACCACTTAGTTGTCATGATCAAGATATGACTGGATAAAATTTCAACGTGAGAAATATTTTAGTTTGCTCGTCTAGTTTGGCGTGCAATAGCAGGATTTTCCTCGTCCATCTAAATCTTTTCTTTCGAGGAAATCGAATTTGAGCGCCGCTTCTATTCAAATGTATATGACTCGTACCCTACGTCAGGTTACACTGGCAGCAATTTAGAGAACATATGGCTTGAATGAGAGACTATTCTTCCGTTGCAAGTATTGAAGTCAAAACAAGAAGTGCTTGGGTTATAAAAAAATGCTGGGTTGTACAGTACTTTTGGGTGTGCCACCTTAAAGCACCGCCTACTAAATAAGATCATAGAACGAGTGTAAAAATACAAAAATGCTGGGTTATACTCCACTTTTGGGTGTGCCACCTTAAAGTACAGCCTACTAAATAAGATCATAGAAAGAGTGTAAAAATACAAAAATGCTGGGTTATACTGCACTTTTGGGTGTGCCACCTTAAAGTACAGCCTACTAAATAAGATCATAGAAAGAGTGTAAAAATACAAAAATGCTGGGTTATACTGCACTTTTGGGTGTGCCACCTTAAAGTACAGACTACTGACTACGATCACATAAAGAATTTAAAAATACAGAAATGCTGGGTTATACTTCACTTTTGGGTGTGCCATCTTAAAGTACAGACTACTGTCTACGATCATATAAAGAATTTAAAAATACAGAAATGTTGGGTTATACTGCACTTTTGAGTGTGCCACCTTAAAGTACAGAATAAGCACCAAAGGGTCTGTTTCTCGAAAGTTCTCGTGACTTTTCAGGCTCAAAAAGCTGTTTTGCGTTTGCTGTGTTTTCATTCAAGATCAAAGCTCCAGTAATTTTGAAAATAATACAATGAAATTATCAGATAAAAAAGTAAAGTTGACTTGTTGATGGCCCAGAAACTGTGTTCCTATTCAACAGGTTTAAATATTGAAATTTTGCTCGGGGAACAAAAGTTTGTGAGGCCTTTAGAGAAATGTGCCCCAGGACAATTTTTCAAATAAATACAGTTATTATGTAATGAAGTGTGTATCATTTTGCCTTATAATATTATTTAGAAGGAAACTATTAGCCAAAGGGGGGAGGTAATTCCCATACATTCTCTTAAATGAAATCCAAACATGTTCTCACAACTTGCAAAACGATTAGGAAGGGTCTTGCCAGCGGATTTGTGAAGGAACAGAATCACGGCGGTCCAAGATGGGACTGTTTCTCACTTTTATAAGAGTCAGCTATCAAGCACTGTTTTGCTGCAAACCTTAGGAATACAATGAATATATGAAGATCATATATTTTGAACTGCGGTATTAGATACGTATGATGCACGATCCTCGCAGTAGATAGCGCTATTTAAGCAATAGCGAAAATCAGACCTGAAAAAAAAAAAAAGAAAAAAAATCAGGCCTGTACGGGACTCGAACCACTGACCTCAGCGATACTAGTGCAGCGCTCTACCAATTGAGCTAACAAGCCAACTGGGAGCAGGTCGTTAAGTTGATTCGTAATAAACCCGTGAAAGTGATAAATCAGATACAATGAATATATGAAGATCATATATTTTGAACTGCGGTTTATTACGAACTTTCACGGGTTTATTACGAATCAACTTAACGGCCTGCTCCAAGTTGGCTTGTTAGCTCAATTGGTAGAGCGCTGCACTAATATCGCAGAGGTCAGTGGTTCGAGTCCCGTACAGGCCTGATTTTTTTCAGGTCTGATTTTCGCTATTGCCTAAATAGCGCTATCTACTGCGAGGATCGTGCATCATACGTATCTAACACCGCAGTTCAAAAATATATGAGCTTCATATATTCATTTTATACGATATGTATTGTTGATGTATCGCAGAGCTTGGTACATTATCACAATATATTGCCGGTTTCACTGCCACACCACTCGTCAAAACCGTTCAAAAAGATAACGTCAAGAATCAAAAAGTTAAAAGAAGATGAATATTCAAACAGTCTCACAAAGATTCAGGTCTGTTGATGTTTCATCGAGTTTTGCTAGAAAAAGCCTGCAGTCGTCCTCTTGGGGCTCATAAACATCTATATGAGTACTTATTCTCATACAAGGACTGTTCAGATCGCGAAATCTCAGCGGGCAAGTCAAATTTTTTAACTTACGTGACAGCATTTTCGGCCACCAATTTGATGTAGTGTATCGCAAAAGCTACGAAGCTCAACCTCACTTTATGACAAGACGGGAAAACCTGTTTAACTGAAAATTGGGCTCGGTGTTCGAAAAGCTTTATTTCTTAAGTCGTTAACAGCGCCCAATGAGTACACGAAGCATAAAAATAAAAATATCTGAGCAGTTCTAGCTCGTTTTAGCGCTCTTCCTTTTCATTTGTTCATAAATGGTAGGGGATAAAATTATATCTGATTAAGACACATTCAAATACTGACTTGAGCGCTACTTTACCTAAAAGAGTTATTTTTTTCGACAATTTCCCTTGGGATTGAGCTGTTTATTTTGGATTTTTAACCTTTTACTCTCAGGATTGGTAAATAGATAATTCTTCATACATCAGTAGATTTTCAGGTATCTGTAAAGAAAAGGGAACAATGTTCTATTGAGCACCAACTTTCACAAGCCAGATACACTTAAAATAATTTGCATCAGAATTTTTGGCAGACATTGGCAAGAGTTGTCGTCGAGATCTTGCGAACATATTTTTTTCCGTTGGTAGTTTGAGAGGAATGACTTTCAGTAAGCTGTCAAACTGCAGTCCACGTTCATTATGAATACAGTTAGCATTCACATTTTCTACTTCTGTAGCGTTAATCTTCTCTCGTTTAATACCGAAACGACAAGAAGAAGAAGACTGCCCACAGATTTGGTATTCCCTATCTGTTCTTCACTGATCGTAAAGTAATTCCGAATTACCAGGGTAAACTTGAGCAAACGAAAGAAAAAGGCAAACCTAAGTTTACATCGTGACGTGTTTGAATGAAGACATGCCACGGTCATTCAAACTTTTATATTTAACAGTGATGGGTTGATACTGATATCGTCACAGTCTTTAAATCGATTCATTGCTACCCAGGAACACGGCGGCTCCCAGTTGCCTCGGCAACTCATTTGGTAGAGAAACTATCAGCCTTTATTCATTTGGTGGAGCACTGCACCAGTTTCGCAAAGGTCATGGGTTCAACTCCCCTATAAGCCTGGGTTTATTTTAGTCTTTACTTTCTCTACTTCTTAAGTGGTGTCGCTACAAAAATCACTATCGTCTTCAAATATTTTACAGTATCACGCACCGTACCGAAACGTGAAAACAGTCATTAAGCTGATAAAAATATCTGGATAATCGTCGTGGCAATTCTTTATTTCATAAAGAAACATCATCAGATTCCCTTTTTTTCTTCTTTTAATTCTTTTTTAATTTTTTTTTTCATTTCTTTGTGAGGCAAGCGTAGACCATTTTCCTATAGTACGCGTAAACAGAGTTACATCATTCAAAATTTAGCCGGAATATGTACCTTCGTTTTATAAAAAATCGCTTCAAAGTAGTTTTTATCCTTCTTCAGGACATGGCTGAGGAAAGCTACTCAAGAGATAGTTTCATCGTCGCTTTCACGTTTTCGAGTCTCCTTAATCTGTTGGGCAACATTCTCGTCTGCTATGTGGTGCTGACATTTCGAGACATGCGTATTCCAATGAATTATCTGTTGGTAAATCTTGCAATCAGTGACATGATGGTTGCAATCTTTATGTCTCCGAAGTTCGTCTTCAGCCGCACGCTGAATCACCCCGAGGGAACTGTTAGTGACTACGTCTGCAAAATCTTCACGGGAGAGTCCCTCGCCTGGCCAGGAGCATTGGCTACAGACTTCAATCTGGTCTGTGTAACGATTGAGAGATATCTGGCCATCAACTTCCCCTACAGTGAAACAAAGAGGCTCATTTTCAAAAAGCTCAAGTTCGTCATTCCAGTCTGCTGGGTGTTCGCCTTCATGGTAAACCCACCAAACTTTATGTACTCCGAGTACATCGAGAGTACCAAAGGCTGTGCCCCAGTGTGGCCGACGCCAAATTTTATAAAATATCACAGCGTAATTAACGGCCACATATTCTTTGGTTTGCCTGCCCTGATCATGGGAGTGCTCTACACTCT